>NC_140301.1:25339190-25396690 GCF_964211825.1 Aythya ferina
GCATACATATGTATATAACTAAGGTGTGATATGGAATACTTTTAAAGATCTGCCTTCAGGACTTAATGGCTGTCCACAGGTGTGTCAACAGACTCTAGTGTGTGTTGGTAGACTATTCATTATGTTCACTTTGGAAAATGAGAGTAATATAATGTCCTTTGGTGTTAATAAATGTATATATTGCTTAGCTTTAGTACTGTTCTTGACCGCAGCAGGCTAAGCTTGGTCCAATCTTATGGTTATAAATCTGTAGGGATTATATTGAATATCGTTGTGCTCTGTCCATGAGAGGAAGACAAAAAAGTGTTTGCTAGATGCGAATGTGTAGTTTCTATCTAATAGCATCAATCTGTGCATCACTGAGCGTTTCTTTTCCTGACCTTATTACTTTACTGAAATTAAGCTTGAAACAATCTGATGTCAGATACTGTATATCTACTTTTATTGCTAGCCTTGCTGGGGCTCTCCATATTGCAAGTGCTGCATCTCATTTTAGATAGGATGAACCACATATATATTCTCCAGTTTATTGAGAGTCTGATAGATTGTATTCCACACTCTAAAGCAGCATGCCAGTCTTTTTCATGAATGTTGGAGAACAAATCTAAATTCACGTATATACAGCTGACCAAAATTCATATATTTTTTTCTTGGTATTATGAATAAATCCAGCATATCACTAGATATGAGTAAGAATAGTACAGTGAAGTTGGCTTTGATTCAGCTTCTCAGATTCAGTGGCAGTTTCAAATGTGTTTGAATAATCCATAAAAGTTGATTATTATGATAGATTCAAAAAGATTTGCTCAAACAACAGAGCCACACCAGAATGAATTGTAAGGATTCAATAAAATGCAAAATACCTTCAAAACTAGGCAAGCTTTTGCATTTTATCCATCCCCCACCTGCTTTCTCTCTCTTCCCATTATCATATAAAGTTAACAGTTTCCTGCAGAATTCCACTACAGTTGAATAAAATTCAATGTTAAAAATCACTCCATAGCACCACTAAAACACAACTAAAATTATTCTTAGTACCATGCCTAGGGATTAATATATTTAGAAGCTATCCAACAGCTATCCAACATTTATACCTCAAGCTTCAACACCTGGCTTGTGTCCCGTCACCTTCTGAAGTTCCCCAAGGGAGGAGACTCCATAACCCCTATGGGAAATCTGTGCCAGTGCTCCATCACCCACACAGTAAAGAAACAATTCCTGATGTTTAGATGGAACATCCTGGGTTCCACTTTGTGCACATTGCCTCTTGTCTTGTCACTGGACACCAATTAAAAGAGCCTGGATCAGTCCTCTTTGCACCATCCCCTAAGGTATATCTTTAATATCTTCATCGATGATCTGGACGAGGGCATCGAGTGCACCCTCAGTAAGTTCGCAGATGACACCAAGTTAGGTGCGTGTGTCGATCTGCTTGAGGGTAGGAAAGCTCTACAGGAGGATCTGGATAGGCTGCACCGATGGGCTGAGGTCAACTGCATGAAGTTTAACAAGGCCAAGTGCCGGGTCCTGCACCTGGGGCGCAATAACCCCAAGCAGAGCTACAGGCTGGGAGAGGAATGGTTGGAAAGCTGCCAGGCAGAGAAGGACCTGGGAGTGATGGTGGACAGTCGGCTGAATATGAGCCAGCAGTGTGCTCAGGTGGCCAAGAAGGCCAACGGCATCCTGGCTTGTATTAGGAACAGCGTGACCAGCAGGGCTAGGGAGGTGATCGTCCCCCTGTACTCAGCTCTGGTGAGGCCGCACCTCGAGTACTGTGTTCAGTTTTGGGCCCCTCGCTACAAGAAGGACATCGAGGTGCTTGAGCGGGTGCAGAGAAGGGCGACGAAGCTGGTGAGGGGCCTGGAGAACAAGTCCTACGAGGAGCGGCTGAGGGAGCTGGGCTTGTTCAGCCTGGAGAAGAGGAGGCTCAGGGGTGACCTTATTGCTCTTTACAGATACCTTAAAGGAGGCTGTAGAGAGGTGGGGGTTGGCCTGTTCTCCCACGTGCCTGGTGACAGGACGAGGGGGAATGGGCTTAAGTTGAGCCAGGGGAGTTTTAGGTTAGATGTTAGGAAGAACTTCTTTACAGAAAGGGTTGTGAGGCATTGGAACAGGCTGCCCAGGGAAGTGGTGGAGTCACCATCCCTGGAAGTCTTCAAAAGACGCTTAGATGTAGAGCTTAGGGATATGGTTTAGTGGAGGGCTGTTAGCGTTAGGTTGGAGGTTGGACTCGATGACCTTGAGGTCTCTTCCAACCTAGAAAATTCTGTGATTCTGTGATTCTGTATTTATAGACACTGATAAGATCTCTTCTCCAGGCTGAACAGTCCCAGCTCTCTCAGCCGTTCTGTATAAGTAAGCATATCTGCTTTCTTCCATTTATATAGTATGTGGATGCCTACCAATGTCATGTCCTTCTGTACCTAGAAGTAGAGACACTGTTGAAATGGACCAAGCCTCAAGAAACAGTGCAAAATCCATAGGTTGGGCAGGCAAGGAGTCAGCCTGGGAACTGCTGGAACAGGTTGTGATGCAAGCATCATGATCATGGCAACCAGCCAGCTCCCAGCAGGAGGGCTGGGGGCTGGGCAGGGGTCCTGCTTAAACAGGGACAGAGGAAGAGTCTGGCTTTAAAAAATGGCTGCTGCTCATCTGTCTGTGCAGCTGAGAGCTTCTGATTGCTATAAAGATCCACCCACACTGCTTTCAAACACACCTCCTTTCTTGTGATGCTTTCATGGTAGCAAAGCCAGGAAGTGTAGGGGTCAGGGGAGGTGTGAGCACATGCTGAGCAAACTTTGTTTGATGCAACGTATACCATCCCTGCCTGCTGAGACAGCATGAACACCTGCTCTGGAGGCCAATTCCTTTACTTAGCAACTTAAGCACTGTTTGACCCTCTGCAGGACTTCTCTTATCTTTTCATGTACAGAAAAATAAAAAAGAGTCCTGATTTCAAACTAATGCTTTCCCCTAGTTTTGTCATTTTGCAAAAGCCTCTTTTTTTCTATTTCCTTACACACCTAATTCTTCATTCGTCTCCCAAGAGAGAAGAATAGTGGAATGAAAAAGAAGTGTTTACTGGTAAAACAAACAAAACATACTTATTCATATGAAATAATGCAATCTCTGGAATATTGTGCTCTGTATCAGCAAAATACATGCCTCAGAATTTTAATTCTGTACTTACAGTACAAAAACCATGTTCCTCTAAACAAATGGTCTTTTTTTCCTCTCTGTATTTACCTTTATTGATTTTTGTTTTTCTCTAAATGCAACAAAATATTATGTTTTTTTTTTTTTTTTTTTTTTTTTTTTTTTTTTCTCTTTGAAAAACTGTCATGATGTTAAAAGGAAGATAGAATGTGATAGCACATTACTATTAGAGGAGATGGACTTGTTTGCTGGAATGGACAGCTGGACTCTACTAGGGACATTTTCTTTTGGCCAGTTATTCTGCCTTTCCTGAAATCTAAATAAGATAATGATTAGCTTTAAGGAATTAAGATGCTACATAGGAGTCCACTTAATGGTAGATGATTAAATCACAAGCAGACTTGTCCAAAAGCAACTATTACCTGCCTCTCTTACTTTTGAAATCAGCATCTGCAGAAAGAGGGAGTTTAGGGGAGTTAGAATATAGGGGTTTCCTCACATAATGACCACACAGTGCTGTAAAAGTCCACCTGAAAAATAATCTATGTCTTTTGTAAATAATTATATTCAGGTATCCACCCATGAAAACACAATAATTTTTAACATCAACATAGAATATAGATTTCTATTTACAACAGGCAGCAAATGTATTCAGTTCAACATGCGCAAACACCTGCTATGTGAAATGAAATTTGACTACTCTCAGTCATGTGTTAGATTTGCCTCATGCCTCATCTATATTTCATGAAAAAACAGTTAATGTTGTTATTTATACTTAAATATGTGTATGTGTGTAACTCAAAAGGAAACTGAGTGATAACAACCTCCAAGGTAAGCAAATTTTGCTACTTCCAGGTGTATTTTGGACAACCTAAACATCAATGCACACATAAAGCCACTGAAAAGGGAGAGACAACAGGAATATATTTTAGTCTTTGTATGCAACAATACCCTAAAAGCACATTCAATATCTTACTCTTGCAATTTTGGTTGTATTATCTTAAGCTTATCTCATTTATGTAAGCACAGTGGTGAAGAAAGTGAGACCCAAAGTCTGCAGATTTAATCAGATATTAATTAACATGTTGTACTAGTAGCTGTTGTGCAATGGAATGTAGCATATTCATCATTGTAAATAGGTGATTAAATTTATAGCCTAATGTTAGGTATTTTGATATTTCTGTCACATTGTTACTGTTCTTTGCTATGCTGACTGCAAAATATAATAACTTCTAAGCAGTGTGTAAAACAAAGTGCTCAATTCACTTTATTAAAATATCCAATAATAATTGATTTAAAGGCAATAAAACGTGTTCATTAGAGGGTTTATATTCAAGAAATATTGAAAGTATACCTAAAACTGTCACTTTTATTGTGAATGAACAGGATAATATAATTTGAAAAGAGTGTGATCATACTAAAGATTTGTCCTGCAGCATTATCTGATAGCTCGTAAAGTGCTGAAATTTAATATGATGCTTTCAGTCAGTTTAATTGAAATTTAATTGCCACTTTGGGCAGAAGGTTTAGATCTGATCAATAAAATATTAAAGATTTTGTGCTTCCACTTGGAACAATTTCTTTGCCAATGCATCATGTGCACCCTATGTTTTAGGAAATATTTGTTTGTTCACATAATGTTCAATACCACTTGCTAATCTGAATGTTTTAATGTACTGTACAGATAAATAATGGAAATAATAAAACTATAGTTGATCCATTTAATTACAACAAGATGAAAGAAATAACGGTCACCTTCAGATTCATGAGAAAGGCATTAATGTGAAAGAGCTATAAATATTTTGAAATGTCAAACCTCAGAAAGACAGAGTCCAACACGAGCCTAGCTGTAAATCAGGCACATAGAAGGATCTTGAAAATAAAGATGGTTCTTTGGTATTTTAGAAATAATTACTAATACAAAAAGGGTAATGATGAACCTATAAATTACAGTAAAAAGGGCCATTAGAGGAGGATTAGTTTATAAAGCTGAGAGATGGTTCCTGAAAATTATCCTGCTAGTTATTTCTTCTTTTCATTTCATATTATTCACTATCTCCAAAATTATCTGATTAATGATAAACTAATTGATTGCTACTTTGCAATTCAAATGCAATGGCCAACTTTGAGTCTCCTTTTACTGTAATCTATAGTCTTTTTTTTTTTTTTTTTTTTTTTTTTTTTTTTTTTTTGTGATAGTATAAAGAGAATTATTCTAACTTGTTCTCTGTAATGTGTAGGGGCAATTTCAGTCTAAGCAGCACTGCCACAGAATTCACCTGTGCAACTCAAACAGCACCTTGGTGAGAGCAGACATAGAGACATAGTTGGAGGTGACTGAAATGCCACTCTCTTAATTTCTCTCAGGTCCTCAGCAGCAATGCACTTAAACCTAAAGTGTGCAAAGCACCTTATCAAGACTGCAGTTTCCTGTGTGAAATGATACCATATTTGATGACTGAGAACCATTCATAATGGTTTTCACTCATTCAGATAATGAGCACTGCTTGGAAAGCAATGCCTGAATTCAGCTCTGCTCTGTCACTAGTAGACCAAAAGGCTTGGAGAGGATCGGAGGAGCAGAAATCTATGTCATAGGCATATATGTTTTGATGGCAGTTTTATTTTAAGTACAATTCATTTGAATAAACAGTAATTTCAAGTATGGTTTTTACTTAGGGAAAATATGGGAGTGCAAGGTGCAGAGGCCAGCACTCAGCAACATGGAAAACTGCTGATTAATGTTGCCACTAGTGACAGAAACACAAACACGGCAGGATCTTCTCTTTTGGCTTGAAATCAATGGTATGTATAGTGCTATGTCCCAAAGATCACTAGAAAAGATGAAAAAGTGTAGTCATTGTCATTTCCTCTCCCACAGAACTCAACCATGTGTTGGAGGATTGATGAAATAGCCCTTTAAATCTTGCAGTGGTTCTCTTCCCCCTTCTGTGTGGTTTCCTGCAAGAAAGGAGTTGGAGTTGCAAACACAGATTTTCTAAGATCATTAACTTTTCCTTCTTCTGCTGACAGTATTATATCTCTGCAATAGTGAGAGGCAGTGTGAGTGTTAATTTGAGTGCTGGGAGTAATTTAGGTCTTTGGGAGTTTGACTAGCACGCAGAACAAAATATCAACTAATCAGACAACTGATTAAACTCTCAGCTACATATCTGCTAAACACAAACATTTCCTGGCCTTCAAATAAAATCTCAGGCCACTGGTAATAAAATTAGAATTTTTGGCTTATAAATTTGAACCTCACCGGAGGCAAGAATTTTGAGAAATTAAATGATTTGATGGATAGAATTTGGAATTGGAAACCAGAACTAACGTTGTACTTCTATCCATGTTGTACCATTTCTTCTCTCTGTACCTTTCTCCATCTGCAGGATGGGAAAATGATACTTCTCTATTAACCCACCTGTTTGTCTAATTGTGATTATAGGAAGATTGAATAAATTAAATAAATTGAATAAATTCAATCTTCCTATAATATGCAACATCTTGCATATCCTTTCACAGGATATGCATATCCTTTCACAGGATATGCAAGATGTTAGGTGTTACATAGCATTATTCTGTACTGACCAGGACAGACCTGGGCCAGTAAATTTTAATAATCTTCTTTAGTTCTTAATTTTGCAATCTTCAAGCTCTCCATAATACTTGAGAATATTTAGTGTGAACCCATAATTCCTTTCTGAGGCTAAAGAAGAGTACTGAAGATGTGGAGAAGGAAGCAGTAACTCCACATGTTGCAAACTGGACCTGGCTATTAGACCTGTGAGCTGCAGAACTGATTATAAGGAGTCACTACTCCTTACTAAAGAAGCATGATGATACAAGCTCCTTTTCTGTAGTACATAGAGAAAGCATGATTAAAACAAATGATTTTGTCCTTTTAGAATGCCACATTTCTTTGCTTACCACAGGTACCTTAAGTTTCATTAAAAATGCAAGGGATTCTTTTAATGTTCTGTTGATTAAAAAGTCATGCAGAACCGCCCCCCCCCCCCCCCCCCCCCCCCCCCCGGTACAGAATATTTAATAAATAATAATATTTAATAATAAAATTGTATTTAGTACAGAATCCCAAAAGTTTGGCAAGGAGCAGATATGGGTTTGGCTTGGATAACTAAAAAGGTAAAGTCTGTTTCTGAGATTCCATTCTGATCATGATCTGGATTTTCTGCCTCCTGAGATGCTTGCATTAGTCATACATATTTTTCAGACTCCTTTAAAAAAGTGCCATGTTCCAGCTTGAATTTTATTCACATTTTATTTTATTTTATTTTATTTTATTTTATTTTATTTTATTTTATTTTATTTTATTTTATTTTATTTTATTTTATTTTATTTTATTTTATTTTATTTTATTTTATTTTATTTTTTTCCAGACTAAATCACAATCCTTAATGGATTTAAACCTAATTTTTTGAATGCAATATTTTTGTATATACTCAAGTCATATTGTATTTGAGACAAAAATGATTCCTTCATTTGTTCCTTAACTTTCTCATGTCCCCACCTCAAGGGTACATTTTTCACCTACAAGACACTAAAATTGGTGTCACCTTTCCTCTGCATTGACAGTAGAGGATTAAAATGGTTGTGCTGAACCATCTTGTATTTTCTCTTCTTCCTCTGATTTATCACAACCACATATCCACAGGAAGTTAAAGTGGGGGGAGAGAGGGGAGGAAAGATGCCCAACTGATAGACAGCACCTCTACCTTGCAGAAGATTCATTCCACTGCACATTTTGAATCTGCTGACAAGAAACTTGCCCCACAAGTAATCGGAGCCTTCACAAGATTGATTTTGTCCCCTGCTGGTATATGGCATATAGGGGAAAAAGGTTCTCATCTCTCAGTGTAATCTTAACTATTTAGAAGCCATTATTGCAGGATTACAAATCATCTGAATACCTTTCTTGTGTAACTTAGTTATTTATTAGCAAGTCCAGCAAATTAGTCAGGTAACATTATACACTGTTCCAGTCCTGAAGCTCTTTCTCAGTGTGCTGCTGGATTATTCCCTCAATTTGCAAATGCTAGTAAATCTATGAAGTTCTGTAAACAATACTGCATATTGCTGACTGTAAATATTTAACATTTTTTTCCTATTTTTTTCTAATTACTGAGAAGGCTTAGCAAACCATATATATGTATATAGATGTATATATCTCACATTTCAAAGTGACTTAAACAAAATTGCAGATGTATTCTGTCATAGGTTTGTAAGAAATGCTTAAAGTCAAGTTGTCATAAAGACTAAATTGAATCTACTACCTATACAGCTCTGGAAGGAAAGATGCAGAAAAAAAAAAGGAGAAGCATGAGATTTATCTGATGTTTGGTTGATGTATGGCTATATAAAATCTTAAGTAATACAGATAATGTCACACAATATTGCAACATATATTTTCAGTTGAACATTATAAGACAATAAGGCATAAATGGAAATTAAAGGAAAAAAAATCTGAATGGTTGTCAGGGAACACTTTTTCATTCAGAGAATCATAAACATATGGAATGGTGTGTCAGGCAAAGTTTCTGAGATAAGAAGGGAGTAATTACAAAATGGATTTATATCCTGAGGAATATAGTACAGACAATGGAAAAGAGCTTTAAGTCAATGATTTTTAACCCTCACTAAAAAAATGCTCATGATAGTAATATTTAATAGGCTACATCTAGTTTGCTGAAGTTTGCCTTCTATACTTTGGTCAGTAACAGAACATAAATAGACATATGTAAGTCACCCACTCATACTCAGAGCTACCGTGTACTTTTAATGCATATCGGTATATCAAAATGCAAACATAGAAATTGAGATATGTTCTGTAGCTCCCTCCCTACTGAAATAAATTACTTGTTTATGTAAAGATATTGGAAACTCAAAGCACACAAATTCTTGATATTAGAAAATATGGCACTCAGACTGACTCTCTTGCAGTGATGTGTAAAAATAAATAATCTCTATAGATAAATGTATTAAAAGGCAGCCTCCAGGGCAAATAAAAGCAGCAAACATATTTTCATGTGTGAAACAAGTAATTAGAGGAAAAGTGATAGAAAAATGCAAAACAGAACAATTCTCCATTGCTATTACAAAGCTAGGTTGGGGGTGGGAAAGACATCATTCAGTTTTTAGTCCAGTTCAAGAGATTCAAGTAGGAGCAAAAACTTTAGTAGAACACATAGTCAACAGTTATAGCGGGTTCATAGATTCCTGTTTACTCATAATCTCCCAGTTCATATACACATTATGTTGCCAAACTCATTATAGCCAACTATATTTTTGCTAAACCTCTGAGGAACTATGGAGAGACAGGAGTTAATTGGTTAGAAGAGGAGCCCAGATATAATCCTAACCATATCTAACTGAAAAACACCATTAGAGGTGTGTTCAGTGGAAAGATTGCCTCTTTCAGTCAGCCCTCTACTCTCCAATCTTATTTGATTCTTCAGTGAGCTGAACTCACCATATTTACCTTTGATATTCTTCCTTGGTCGCACAAAGAGAAAGTAGAGAGAGCATATTATCTAAATGAAAAACATCTACATATTCTATAAAACACATACAAGCTCCTTTAACATTTTGTAAGCTTTGAAGGTCAGAAATATATGCTTACACGCTACACAGTTGCTGTGCAATGAGGCCGCATCTTGGACATGTAAGACCTACAACAAAAGTGAAGCACAAATAGCTCATTATGGATGGTAAGGTCAAGGTAATGTTCATGTCAATATAGAAATGATTCTACAATGCATGGACAGCGACTACTGTGTACCAAAATCACCTTCTTTGATCTATGGCCATTTGTCTAGGACTCTGTGATGCTGCATAAACACTGGAGTTATCCTTTGCCCAGATAATGACTCCAGAAATCCTATCCAAATGAACAATTTTATCATTTTCTACTTAAAAAAAGTAAAAAATATTTGGGGTGAAATATAGAAACAGAAGGGGAAGACCAGACATTCAATTATCCTATCCTGTCCTATCCTAAATAATTTCTTATGATGAAGATGAAGCAAGATGAAGCCTAGTAAAAGGATATGTGTCATGCTCCATGAAAAATAAAAAATACACCTTTCATTCCTCCAAGAGGAAAGAAATTGTTCAGTAAGAGAAGCTAACTCATGATAATGAACAAAACCCCTTGGTTAGATGTAGAAAAACTAGATTTGACAAAGACGGCATGAACACTGTCTGTACTTATCACTAAGACATCATCAGTCATAGCTATCATATAACTGCAACAAAATCCATGCTTCAAACAGCATGGCAGGAATCAGAGACACCTGTATTATCAAAATGTGACCAAGCTTACTCTGACATTATCTCTCAAATACCTTTGGCAAAATTGAAGACAGATTTCAGCACTGCTTTTTTATAAGTAGTGAAGGGCAGGGGTCCAAGTAGTAAATTGTTGGATATAATTCCCTTACCATTTGTAAGACTTTGTCAAGGAAAGGGTAAAACTCAACCAAGGGATCAGTACGGTCCAAACCTACCTTGATTCAGCACCATTTTATCAGTGCAGACTCAAGCATTTTAAACAAACAAACAAACAAACAAAAAAAACAACCACCAACAACAAAAGGTGTGAAATGTTTTGCCAGAAAACATATTAAGTCTAAAATAAAGTGAAGCAAGTCACATTCACCACAGCCTTCCATCTGAATGGTTTTGCTGGACAAGATATTACTAGGATTGTGAAAAAATGTAGGCTTCTCACCTTCACTCTTACTGGATGGAGAGTAAAAAGTTCCTAGGCAGCAATCTGAGCTTTTGACATCAGTGGGAATTAGGTGCATCAAGGACCTTTAAAATGGTATACACAATCAACATTTTTAAAGGTGGTGATGCTTTTCTTGCATTTTCTCACAAATAAATGTTTCATCATAAATTCCAGTTTTAATGAATGTTGTAAATATGCTATTTATTTGGCAAATATAAATTAATTACCACAATTGAAAATAAAATTTTTAAAAAACAGTAATATCAATAAAAAGTGTAAATGTATTATTTGGAAAACAGGTAGTAAGGGCAGAGGACATGGCTACAAATACAAGTGGTGCAATAATGCCATACTTGCTTCCAGTTGGAAGAGAAAGAGATAATGCGAATTCTGCTCTTCAGTAGAAATGTCTTGTTTCAGATGGAAAGAAATGAGGCTAAATTTAAAGGGGATGTAACTCAACATTTAACTAACAAAATGACAGCAATGTTGCTAGGCTTCAAAGATGGAGAACTGAATGTTTAAAATGTGGTTGAGAGGCCGAGGTCCCTCAGGATTCCAAGAGCAGTAGAGATATTTCTCCTAAAAATAAAATGACAGAAGAAATACGAGCTGTGCCCAAACTGGGAACTAGAAATCAGAGGCCAGGCTCTAAATTTTGTTTAAGCATGAGACTACCTGAATGGAGCCAAATTATAAATGTAGACAAATGGACATTTTTGTCAATCTCCAATACGGAAGTGGTTTTGAGTTGTGGTTTCTTTAGAAATTATATGACAAATCTCTCACTTTTTAGCACTGTTTTCTCCCCTTTATGTAAAATTGTACCCAATGTATGCATTACTAGTTTTGATTTCTTTAAAAGTTATTATTATCTTGGGGAGCTCACAAGAATAATAATTTCCATATGTAAAAGTGGAAAAAGTAAAAAAAAAAATCATAAAAAGTGGAAGTTCTATTTCTATTTGATAGTGGGAAGTGCTTGGATATGCATCAGAAAGCAGAAGTAACAATTGACTCCACCTGCACCTGTCTTGGCTATAAGATCTTTCAGTTTGCTAGGATGATCAAGTTGCCATCTTTCATGTGGTTTCACTTAAAATAATACAAGAATACACTCAGTTTTGATTTACACAGAAAAGCATCAAAGAAAGCTTTAAAAATGGTGTCTGTATTCAGCCTTGGAACATGTTGTGACGCACTGGGCCAAAAACCAGCACCAATGAGGAAAAAAGTCCAGGAGACTAGAATATAGAATGAAAGGATAGCTAAGTTAATGCTCCATTCATGATGACTTACAAAGAAATTCAGCATTTTCTTTTCAATTATTATCTCTAATCTGCCTCTAATTTTGAAAATTTCATTAATGAGAAGAAACCAGATTTTCACCAATTTCTTCATGGCTGCTTGAGCAGTGTTCTACAGCTCAGAATGAAGGATAGCAGACACCAGTAATCATCATTGTGTAGTATATTTGAACTGTAGGCAGAGCTGTGATATGAATGAAGGCTAGGATTTAGCCTTAGCAAATAGTTCCATTGAAAAAAAAAAAAAAAAAAAAGCAATGAAACAAAGCGATATTTATTCCTGGGTCGCAAAAAGAGGGCTGTTTGTGCCAAACAAAATGAGTACTCGAGCAAGACATATTCAGGCTCTAATGCATATGAATCGCTTTGTATGTATTGCTTGATAGAACACCCGTGCATGATGTTAGTGTCACTCTAGGCATGTCATGGATTTACTGTATTACATACAATGCAATTATTGATTTACATAAGTATTGCTATTTTTCCCCAAATGTAACAGATTTTAGCTTGAAAGGACTATAAACTGAGAGACTTGCTATAGTTTAAAATTGGCAGCTGGTCGGGAGATGAATGCCAGGCAAAGTGAGTGTACAGGAGGTTCCTGCTGTTTCCTCAGGGAAGCGTCCCTGGGTGAGACATCTGCTGTTCAAACTTCACCACACATTTTATCAGGTGACACCCTGCTGATACCTAATCCAAATTTCTTCTGTTGTAAAATGTTCTGGTTAAATTAAAATATTAACTTTCAATTTTCTACAAAAATTGTCCAATCCATATGATTTCCCCAAAAAATGTTTTATTAATGAATGTATCTTTTTATTGGTGTTGCAGTTCTTATAAACAGTAACTTACCTTTACATGCATATTTCTAATTTTGTGGCATGAATCATAAAATCCAAACCCATATATGCACATTCTGTTCAAAATACTTATGCAGTGTTCACTACGTCAGTCTCTGAACTCTCAGTTTATTTATCTGTACAACAGCTCTTTTAGGTAAAGTACAATTAAAACAGGTTCAATATGGGATTGAGAAAGCTAAAATTTCACATGTGCATACACACACACACACACACACGATGCCTAATGTTGAGATATTTGCATCCCACAGTATGCTTCAGAATTGTGAATGGGATTCCCTAAAGCAGGCGTGGGAGTTAGTTATCCTTCTTGTGTTCCACAGGCTGTGGCTCCGGAATTTTTTCCTGCATGGCAGCGATGCTTCAACAGAAGAGGTGAAGAATGTTCCCACCCAAAATAAGCTCTAGGCAGGAGATTAAATGACTCTTGAGAGGTGGGAAATGAGAGGCTGAATTCCCTCAGGAAGAGACAGAAACTAAATCTGTGTTTCACACGTCTTGACAAGAGCCCTAGCCACTGGACTATTGTATAAAGGGGGCATGTCCTCTCTCTGTATTTTAAAATAGCAGCTGCAGCTGCATTTGGTGAGGATCACTCTTCTGTCTGTATACCAGATGCACTCTCAGAACCAGATGGAGCCTTCCAGCCGTCTTAGGTGGATAGCCCTCTTGTTTCTGTATTCCAGCCAGGCTTAAATAAAATGTTGGTGACAAGCTGCACAGTCCTATTAATTTGGAAACACCATAAAATCACAACTTTTCTGGCACCCAGAGAACCTTTGACACTGCAAAGAAACATGCTCTTGTGCACCTTCAGGCACCTTCAGGGTTAAGAAACAGCTAAGCAGGAGTTTTCAGCAACACTGTTTTTGAATGAGATGTCTCTGTTATCCTTATGAGAAATGGGGGAGTAGTAAGTAAGTAAGGTCATTAAGGGAGTCTGTGGCAAGGCATTACACTGCATCCAGAAGGCTTAAGTTGAGCTGCTGCACTATTGTTTTATTTTATTTGCTTAACTATTAAAAATGTTTCTGTGGAACAAGTATAGTTGCAAGAAGCAGTTGGTGATACATTCTACTCATTTTGGTGTGTTTTAGAAACACCGTTAGCATAAATCTTCTAGTGTGATTTGCACTTCACTTAATTTTATAAATATATAGACAAGCCTCAGTCTGCACATCAGAACCAGGAATGTTTTTGTATCAAGAACCTCAAATGAGAAAATCTGTAAATGAGTTGGCTGTTTTCTCATCTGTTCTATGCCCCTCTTGCTGCCCCTTCTGCTGTCTAAGAGGAAACTGCTTTTTTTTTTCTTCTCTCTCCCAGGTTCTGTCTTACAACTGCTGCTGCTTGACTGATGGATGGAGGGACATGGTAGAAAGAAACACAACCTTAAATCTGTAATAGTCAGCAAATAAGCGTACCCTTAAAAATCTTTCAGAGATAGAGAGAGTGAGAAAAACAAACAAACAAACAAAAACACCAAAAAACTACAAAAAATGGCAGCTGAAATCAGAAAGTGATTTTATTCTGTAAAGAAAATCTCTCCACTGTGATCAGATCAATCCTCCCTGTAAAGCCTTCCACTAGCTTTAGCTTTTATTTTGGGCACCTCAGCTCTTCAGCTCCTCACCCTTAAGTCTTTCCTTGGCTCCAGTCAAGGCTCACTCCTCCATCTCCTCATCTGCTCAGTTTGTTCAATGTAAGCCCTTCTCAGTGTGTTTGCTATTCTTAATTTTGATTTTTTTTTTTTTTCCCATGCCTCTTTCCAACTTCTAGAGTCGACTTCTAAAGCCAATCTTTTCCAAGCCTTTTCTTAGTACATGTCTCACTACAGAATAAGAAGATACACCAGGAAGGCAAAAGCCAACTTTTTCAGCTGCTGTTTACGAGAGCCACTTTTTTTTTTTGTGAGAGCCACTTTTTTTTTTTTTTTTTTTTTTTTTTTTCTCCTAGGTAACTCATTAAGGATGGAATTTGTATCATTTCTGTTATCACACACAAGCGTGCTCAAAACACTAACCCACCAGAAAGTGATAGATAAATAACACTTTATACTTGCTCCCTTGGCATTCTTTTCTCAATGAACTGTTTATAAAGTATAAGAAAAGCCTGTTGAAATATACTTTACAGGAATCTTAACTGGGTATTTTATGTTATGAGTTTGTCAAAACTAGAATGGGATGATATTGGATACTTTGCCAAAACGTCCACTTCTCTTCTTGGCCCTACTAATATAGTGTATTTTGCTTGAGAGATTCCACACGCTACCTCTGGTAGTTCCTTGGGTTGAAATTACCTCTCCAGCACTTCTTTTCTATCCACTTCCACATAACCTGATTCCACGTAACCATATGTATTAAAGGAAGTGAAGAGACATGATTATTACTTTAGCAACCCCAAATCTTGGAAGCACTGACAGTATATTTGACTTGTGAACGCTTTGAATAAACTGTTCAGGGTGTTTATGGTGGGAAGCAAACCTCAGCTAAGATATGAGGAAGGTAGGGAACTGTTGTATGGATCAAGTGATATGCAACACATTGCATACATCTATCTCTAAACACCTCAAGTTCTGAACTTTTATGCCTGGGGAGACCACTTCAGACAAACTTTATCTATTTTGTATTACATACAGTATTGAAGTAAGGAAAGAGCCTCACTTCTATAGAAAGCAAAATGAAATAGAAATCAAATTTATTACCAGCCTGATAACTAAGGTAACAGTAGGAGGAAAATAATGTTTTCTAGCCTTTGTGCAAATTGAATTCTTTCATATTTCAGATGTATAACTAATACAAAGAGGGTCCAGTCACTCCCAGAAAGGTTGATATCAGAGCCACAATTTTAGTGACAATCAGGCTGTCTGCCCAAATTATCTATTACCTTATTAGTAATAAGGTAATAGATAATCTTCTCTTAAAATGACTGATATTTAGATGATAAGTAGAATATATCCCTCAATAACACAGGAAACCTCATGAAATATTCAAATCCCATTCAAAATGGTACTGCTTGTTATATTCAAATAAAATAATTTTAATGATGATAATGTCACTTTTCTAGCTTAAACATTCAACTCCTCAACCAATAAAACACCCATATGATCTTTTTAAGAGTAAGATTACTTAACCTAAGGCTTTTTAGGTGTTTGCAACACTATTCTTTTAGCGCTGTTCTCAAGTAGATTATGTGGTTTTTATCAAACACACACCCACTCTCACCATCTGCTTGAAATTTATAAAAAGTATAAGAATGTTAAGGTAGATTTCCTCCATTTATAAAAACTAGGAGAAATTAAATCAAGAAAAAGAGTAGGTTAAGACAGATGTTTCAGTTCTTTTCATCTGAGTTTTTTCATTGAGTAAGGTATTGATAATCATCTAAATCTACAATTACACCACTGACCCTCACCAAGAGCAAGGAAGACATGATGGCCATCCCAGCTGTGACTTCATTGCTAAGCAAAAACTGATACTGTAAAACATATCAGGTTACTTTAAAGAAGTGGTAGGTGCTTCATACCAGGATGACAGAATGATTAAGGTTAGAACATGTATTTGGAGATCATCTAGTCTAACCCACCCTGTTGAAAGCAGGATCAATTATAGCAGGTTGCTCAGGAAATTGTAAATTGAGTTTTGAATGTTTTCAGGTACTCTATAAAATCTCCAGGGAACTTTCTGTGATGTTCAATCATCCATGTCATAAAAGTATTTAAATAGAATTTCTTATATTTCAGTTTGTGCCTATTGCCTCTTGTCCTTTCACTGGATGCCACTGAGAAGAATATGGCTCCATCTTCTTTATTCTCCCTCAGTAGGCATTTATATGCATTGATAAAGTCTGCCTGCACCTGTACCCACCCCCACCCTACTTTGGGGAGGGGCTTCATTGTGAAGAAATGTATTGCTGGCTCATTGGCTCATGGTCATCTTGTTCACCAACACTCCCATGGACTTTTCTACAAAGCTGGTAGACAAGTCCACAAGTGTACCACTAGTGGCTGTCCTCCAGATGAACTTTGTAATGCTGGCCACAACCCTCCAAGCACAGAAATAAAGCCAGCTTTCAATCCAGTTCACTGACCACTTCAGTCAGTCAATGAAGATGTTATGAGATATAACGTCAAAAGCTGTACTTAGAGCCAAGATAAACTACATCCACCAGTCTCTGCTTATTCATTGAGCTAATTGTCTGATTGTATAAGGGTATAAGGTTGGTCAAGCGTCAGTTCCCCTTCACAAATCCTTGCTGACTACTCCCAGTCATCTGCTTGACTGTAATATGTTTGGCAACAGCTTCCAAGTGATATTCTCCATGACCTTCCCAGGGGCTGAGCTGAGGTAGAACAGCCTGTAGTCCCCAGGTCCTTCTTCTTACCCTTGAAGATAGAAGAGATTTTTGCTTTCTTTCCTTCCTCAGAAACCTTCAACAATTACCATAACCTTTCAAAGATTATCAGGAGTGGCCTTCTAATGATACTAGTAAGCTCCCTTAGCAATCTTCAGTGCATCCCATCAGGACTAATGGCTTGTGTACATCCGGCTTGTTGAAGTGTTCCCTAATTTTGATCCATGTGCCAAGAGTCATAAAATTTCCAGTCTTTGCCATCATAGAGGTCTCCATTTCCCAATTCAGGAAGGACTGACCTTGTCTGCCCCTTCCCTAGTACACTGCAGGGCTGAGGATTTTGTACCTGCAAGATCTCAGAGAAGATCTGGCCAATCTCTATTTCCTCATTTCCAACACTCTACATTCAATCTGCTGACCTCCTCTGACAGCTCATCTATTTGGCAACGCAAACTCACCATCAGTACTGCTTCCTGCAGGCAAGGACTCTCCCTCTCTCTTCTCCAGACTCCATGGGAGGCCCCAGATCTGGAGATCTTCATCATCCTGGAGCTCTGAGTTGAGGCCTCCAATATGCTGGCACCCAGAAGGTTCTGGGAACGATACCCTATAGTACACCACCACCACCACCACATCAAAGAGTGTTTGAACAAGTGAGCTCAAACATCCTTTGATCAAGAATAACTGACAGTTTGTTACAAGCTGTTAGAGCTTTCTTGAATTGACAGCCCCCCATAGCTATCCTTTCCTAGCAGCAGAAGGCACCCTTACTTTCTTCAAAGGATTTACATAAGTTCCATAATGATCCCTGAAGATGTTCTCAGAAGATCTACAAGATCTAGAAGCAGAGCCTGGAAACTGCTGCACAAACAACTCTGTGTGTTGGCTGCCTCTGTTGGCTGCGCTCAAGGTCATGGGACATGCTCCTGAGATGCTTGGGTAAGGAACGTGTGGGGAAACACACTGACAAGTAGGGGAAAATAGGAAGGATGAAGCACAGGAATTCTCTGCTTTTTGAAGGACAGTGTCTGGACTGGTCCCTAAAGGGTAGAGTTGGGTTGTGTTTCCTGCCTGCTCTAACTTGTGAAAGAGTAAGCAATGGAGATGGAAGACTGAGAGCTAGCAAGCAGCTACTATAGGATGAAGCTTTGATCTGGTCAAGTTTCCTTTGGGTTTGGGAATATGAGACTCAGTTTTGGTACCCTGAAAAGGAGGAGGTCTTAAGCAACAGATGGTAGTCCTGACTTTTTTTTTTGTAAAGGATGGTGATCTGGTCAGTAACTTAGGACCTTGAAAGCTATACTTAAATTGTGCTTGGAAACCTAAGTGAAAGAATTGTTCCTCACTACTTCAATGTGACTTATGTGCTGGAAAATCTACTGGTGATATGGCCTGAGCAGCTTAACATCTACCTTTAACATAGGTTAGTTCAGGTCCATAAACTACATGAGCCTTCACATTTACCTACTAAATACTGACATGGTTTGTGTTTTCAAAATACCCTGTGAACCATGCATCTCTAGGTTGCAGCAGTGTTTATCACTTCAGGAATTTATCATACAGGGACTCTTCTATATCATTAAGGGATACATTTTTTTTCTTATATTCATCTTGAAAAAGCAAGATGAATATTTGTTTAATTCTTATTAAAAAAACTTGGCTTCTTTGGCTTTTCCAGCAGATCATTTCCAGTTTTTGTCTCCTCTCTCATTCATTCATACAAACGTATATGCTTCCCACACTTCTAGGATTCCTCTTCCTCTTGTGCAGCATGCATAGAACCTTAATTATCATATGAATACTTCAGTTTATGAATAATAACATACATTATTTAACATCAAAATCATGCCCCACAGTTGTTCTGTGCATGCAACACAAAGAGATATTGACTTTGAAGATCTCAGTAAAAATATAATGTAGATGCCATTTGTTTATCTAAAAATGAGTTCAGTATAGACTAAGCAGTTCCAAACATTAATAATGAACATTTATCTAGAAAAAAATACAACATAAGAACTTCATTGCCTGAAGGACAACATTAATTAGTAATAGTAGTCCAAGTAGTCCATAACTTAGTTTCAGAAAATGCCTGCTGTCTTCTCTAACTATGCATGGAGCATAATTACACTACCATCGGTCAAATTAGGTCATTTTCTTTGAGGCTTTGTAAATATCCAGATGTTATCTTTTTCATCCATGCTAAGACTGATTTTAAGTATTTTATTGGTTGTTGCAAACCGCTAGTAAAGACATAAAACGATCCTTGGGATTCTCTAGAGTACATTCTGCACACTGTATACCGGCTCTGTTCAAGAGGGTAGAAGCTACACATTTGTATCTTTGAAAAGAATGTAATCCCTAGGCACTGTGTTTTAAAATCAAGCAGTAAACATTCAGCCCAGTTGGAAGCAGAATACTTTCAAACTTGTTAAAAAGGTTGTTTACAGATGCTGTTGGAAAAAGTAGTTAGTATTTATTTTAATTATTTATTCTTTCATTCATTTTCAAAGTGTTAATCAACCTTTTCACTCCTTCCCCTTCCTCTTCCCTCCCCAAAATAAGACCTGCTGAAAACCATAGGCTGCTTAGTACAAAAGTAATATTAACAAAAGTGATATTTTTTCCTGTTTTTCAAATTCTGTGAAGATAAATCTTTAGTACCCTACATAGCACCGTGCCTGTTGCCAGCATTTAAAACAGTCACAGGTAAACCTCTGTCTTCTTGATTTCAAAGGTACCTTTGCAGATCTTCCCTTTTTGTGTGAGAACATCTGGCCTGATAAGGTCTGCAAGTGTAAATTCTGGCAACGGTATATGCAGGTGACAGTGTTCCAAACATGAATATAGGTGCTTTTGAGTACACAGACGAAGGCTTTCCAGTGTCAGACCCTCAATGTCTGACTTTATGTCTTTCAAGAGACCTATACATAACTTCTCTGAAATTAAAGGCAAAAAAGTCAATCAGAACAGAATACTTAACTTCTTGTGATATGTGTTATGTCAGCAATAGGTATCTTAACATGCACAGTCTTCTGCAGAGACAAAAGGTACGCGCTTCTTGATTTGAAGAATTTTTCCTTGTTCACTGTGTGCGAATCTGCTAACAGCAAGAGATGGAGTAAACACATTCTTTTTTTTCTTTTTTTTCTTTCTTTTTTTTTTTTTTTCATTTTTTTCTAATCATATTGAAATTTCCACTTTATTTGAAAATGACTTTTTTGTTACTACTCAAATATACAAATAGAAAATATGGCACCTCTGTACTGAGAAACTGATTCAGGGATAAAATCCTAACCATGTTTTCTGAATTTGCATCAACCTTTTAAAATATGCTTCTGTAGTTTAATATCTTCTTGTTACAGTTACCTTTTTCAGCATTCACCACCTTGTTCATGTTTTACACACTGTCAGATAGCAAATGTCAAGAGAAATTTAAAATTATAGTTCATTTACTCTGGTTAAACATAAGGAAGCAAAAGCAATTACCAGAGCAAAATGATGGAATTAAAGATTCTTCTTGCAACCTAGTTAGGTATTTAGTGTTTGATGAGTGTTGCAAAAGATAAATATATTTTTCAGAGGGGACTGTATCAATCTACAATCATGAATGAAAGCCACTGAACAAGATTTAGATATCAAATATATGGTTTGCAAACAATTATCTTTCTTGGAACAGGAGGCAGAAGTTAGTTAAGAGTATAATTTTCTTTGTTCCTCAAAAGATTTTTTTTAACTGTTAAATAATTCCTTATAAAGGTATTTGATATTTCTTACTGAAAATATCCTTAAACAAAGATTAAATTTTAAAAGAGATCTTGCAGATGTTCTACAGAAAATGTATATATAATCTCACATAAACAGAGCAAAAGCAATCTTACTATGAGGATAAAATGTTAATTAGCCTACTTTAATTACAATATTACTATATGCTAGAAGTAGAAATTTAGTGGATTGGTGATTCATTTTAACTGATCATAAAAAGTGAGCATAGACTTATTGTTGCAGTGACTAGTCTAAACTGTATGCTTCATGCGTCTGTAATTTAATCTGTGATTCATAATATATGGCACTTTACACATAACAAAATCTTTTTGATTGTTAAATATAAAGAATTTGAATTCATCTAAACCTTACTTATAAATATCAGATGCTCTATAAGAATGAGTTATAAATTCAGTACTGTCATTATTTTGACATAGCTTACTGTAGAAACGGTTAACAGTATTCAGTTTAGTGTGTTTACAACTCAGCAAATAGTTGTGGTGCCCTGGAAAAATGCATTAGGGCAGAGCAGAGCCTCATCACCAACATTTAGAGACTGGGATGGTAAGGGAAGAGACTAATTTCCTTATTTTTTTTTTTTCTCCTGAGTATCACTTTTTATTATTATTATTATTATTTTTTTTTTTCCAGTTTCTTTTGGGCTTATTTTTATTTGCTACTGATATTGTTGCAAGCAGAAAGAAACACTGGACTTAATACCTGTTCCCTGCTCACCTATCCAGCTGCAACACATGCAGATCTCTACATTAATGTGAAGAAATCCAGAGGACCTCGTTTTCATTTCTGCTCCTTGTGTCAAATGTTCTATCTAGTCCCAGCTCTCCTACCTGGGGAAGCATCTAGAGCCAGATGTCAAAGTCACTTGTCGCTTGTCACCAGTGGGATATTTCATATTCTGCCTCCATATTTTGGGTCTGGAGAAGATTATGATATGTCTCTTGGTGTTCCTATGCAGTAGAAGACCTTTAAGGAGTTGACATGTTCTGACCCAGTTTGGGTAGGATTTGTGCATCCAAATTTCTGGGATGCACTTGCATTTTCTTTTAGAAAACAATCATTAATTTTTAATGTTAGAATTCTTTTATAAAAATTAGAATAGACTCTCTCAAGATGCAACAAGAAATTAAGAGCAACTAATACACTGGTCAGAGTATGTTGGGTATTTGAGCATTTGTGATGAATTAGTAATACCTATGAGAAAGAGAGTACATGTATAACAACTTGTGTTATTATTTTTTCTAGTCATGGAACTAATATGCCAATACTTTTCCACTTCATCCTTTTTTAATACTTCTAAACATTATTATTGTTATTATTTTAATAGCAACAGAAACATGCATGTTTTTATTCCTTTTGTTGCCTGTAAGGGGACACAATTCTTTTTGTAGTGAGTTTTTACATCTCCTCATATCACTGAGTCTATTTAAACATGTATAAGGTTACTTCTGCTTCATATCCAGCTATGAATGTCTCTCTGTTTTCAGATGTAACAACAACAACAAAAAAATCCCAACATACTGAGGGTTTCTTAATATTTTGAAAGATCTAATCACAGGAAAATGCAAGATCATTTTGAAGTTGTAATAAGATAGTCTTATTCTTACCTGTGTAATCAATTTATGTTCTTTCAAGATGTGAGAAATAATTCAGTTTTAATTCAGTTTTAATGTTGTAACATGTAGTTTTTTTTTTTTTTTTTTTTTTTTTTTTTTTTTTTTAACAAGCTACTCATATGTACAGAATAGTAAAGAAAGGGAATCAAATGATGAAGACAAGGAAACACGACAGAGCCAAAGCATTGTAAGATCTGAGTTGCATTAAATATAAATAGCAGTATTATAAACATCGTATCACTGATTAGAAAGTGCTTTCCAGCCACTACCATCTGCTTGTATTGTTGTTGTTCATAAGGTTTAGTATTTTTTTCTGGGGTCTAGCCAGAGTGCTTGTGTTTAATAATCTGCTGTCCTTTTATACTTTACTCAGCAATCATTCACATTCTGTAGCAATACCAGCAAAACTTTAAACAACTACTTCTCATGTTTAATTCATGCTGGGGTTATTCTCAGATGGTCTTAGAATGCACCCATTCACTGCAGCCTTCTTAAAATAGCCTTTGGATATACAAACTTACAGACTCTTTGCTCATTTTCCCAGAAGGAAACCTTCCACTGTACTATATTTCCACTGCACATAATGCAAATCAGGAAAAAAAAAAAAAAAAAAAAAAAAAAGAGAGAGAGAGACCAGGTTCCCATGCAGATGTTCTGCACCTCTTTTTCATGGCCTTCAAATTTAGTTCTTTAGCTAGTGTACAGTGAAATGTATACTTAAGAGAAACAAAGCCTATCATTCTTTCCTTAGAAATAAAATATATTTCCCAGCAAGTTGTAATACTAATATAAATCTATTGGTATAAGATTAGTCTTTTCTGGAGCCAGTAGAAGCATGCAAAAGCTACAGACTATTTTCTCTTCAACAGCATTTTGCTATATTTGTCCAGATTAGTTAAAAAACAAAACAAACAAAAAAAACAACTTTATTTTCTTCCTTCTCCTGCAATCGAATTCAATCACACTAAACAGATTATCATATTATGGCATGAAGATTTTTCTAAGATTCACCCAATTTTTTCAATAAGTCTGGTCAATGAAATAAAAGGAAGTTAGGTACCTAACTGTTATCTGTTAAACAAGAAAATTCCCGGGAAGTGTTTGAACAGGACATGTGCTTTCTTGTATGGAAAATTATTTCCATGGAAGTAAGTGCAACTCTGTAGAATGGCTGGCACCAAGAACTTCTGGTAGAAAACAGTAATGAAAGCTCCATTTTATACATTCAGCTCTGTGACTCTGTGAGTGTATTTAACAGAAGTTGGAAAGATCACTGTCTGTGCAAACTCATTGAATATTTAAATATAACATGGAGGTGCTCTGTCTTTGATACAAAACATATATATATGAAATACAAGTTCAACAGTCTATGAAACGATGCACTAATCTCAAGAATTCACATGCAATTTGGGCCATATATTCATCTTCATGCACCTGCAATTGTAAAAGCTATTTTTCCTTGAAAATAAAAATAAAAATACCCTACAAAATATGTGCATTGCAGTTACAGACAGAAAGGTCTTACCTAAAAATATATATATATTTTCATTTTGAGGTAAAAATGATACAATTATTGAAAAGTAATTTCTGTAGTTTATCTTAACGTTGTTTCATTTTATTTCTTCTGTGTGATTGTTTTGTAAATTTAGTAATATGGAACTGTGGGGATATTCATTCCTTCTCTTTTTGTAGACTATTTTTTTTTGGTCAATTCTAGAATATGACTGTGGATTTTCAAAACATCTTAATAATATTGCGTCTGGGCTTAGGATGCTGAAGCCAGGCGTTGGATGTGCACAGATTATCATATTTCTCCTGAGAAGACCTTCTTTTGGCCTCTTTTTCAGCTTTCCTACCTACCCTTAGTAATTCCCTGCAATTTTCCACTGTGTGGGAAAACTTCTTTAGTATTTTCAGTGACTTTGAGTAATTGTCAGAATATTCCTTATTAATGCAAGTGGAGAAAGAAAAATTATGACTTATTTTTTCTTTATTTTTTTTCCTTTCTACCACTTTATATGTCCTTACAACTGAAAGTGCTAGCCACTTCATATCTAGATTATTTACAAACTTCACCTATATTGCCTGTCTGGTATCTCTTCCTTTTGAGTAGAATAAACTGGTGTTTGGTTGAAGTTGCAGTAAACTGAGGTGTAGTAGATGAACATCTGGCCTTCGATTCATGACACTTAAAATTAACCAGAAGAGAAAAAATGAATTGAGAACCAGTCATGACAAGAAAGCACCAAGAAGTCAGAATTAATGGGTATAAATGTACTTAACTGTCACCTTCATATAACATAGTGACTCCTGCTTCTTCTTTTCTGTTAAAATGGCATACTTACCAGTGAGAAGTTGTCTTGGGGAATATAAAGAGCAGAGGGTTGAAAAGGGCTGCTAACTGTTTGCCCCTTTTATGATCTTTTTCTGGGAAGCTGTTTCTTATCATCTCACTGTTGATGCATTTCTGACAAATTCTCTATGGGGTACCTTCTGTTCCAGGTAAAATGTATCATGTTTATTACTTCATGTGGTCCTTCTGTGCCATTTATTTCACACTTGTGTGAAAGTGTTCTCAGCATTGAGAACAGCAGAAAGCATTAAAATTTATACCAGAAAAGTGAATTTTATGTAAATAACTATAGTTACAGCTAACCAAATCCTACCTTTGAATGCTATGGGCCAGTTCTTTTGCTGGTGTACACTGGCTTCTGAAGCTTCTCCCCAGCTGAGGATTCAATCCATTGTGTTCAGGCTGGTTAATGCAGCAGCAGGGAAATGCAGAATTATATGTCAATTGAGAATAATTCAAGTGGATAGATGACTCAGAAGGACAATGCAACAGCCTTGTATAGCTATTAATAAGGCTCCTTCAGTCGATCATCTCTGAAAGAATTAGAAACATGTTACTTTCATGTGAAGGGCTCTTGACTTTTAGCAGCCAAGAGCACTTCACGTGAAATGCGAATGCATGTTGGATGTTTATTCTTTCATTAAAACATTCTTTACTATTATCAAACCTATGTATTGTTGTGGGATTTCATTTTACTTTCAGCTCTTTCTAGGCTTCAATACAAGTGTGTTTTGCTGTTAGTACTTGACTAATTATAGTATTGTTGCCGTATTAACTCAATCTAAGCCTGTCACCTTGGCTTTCTGTTGTCATGCACCCTGTTCATTCAACAGAATTTTCAAGAGATCAGGAAAAATAACAGATGTTGAAACTACATCACTACTGTTTTTAAAAAATATATGTGAAATGACTTGTAATTGAATGGAATCTTAGAGAGCACTCATTCAAGGAGCTGCTCATGTTCATGATATTGGAAAGTAAATAAGATGTTAGCAATAAAAAATCACAAATGTACAACTTTTTTTTTTTTTTTTTTTTTTCTTGGAAAGTTTAGTGGTGGTAATGAGGTTCTTAAAAACAAAATATTGAGTCAGGTTATTTCAGCTTGACCTTCAGATAGAGAAAATAAGTGTTTTGTTCATTTCCGGTGTGTTCTGTGTTCTCTTGGACTATAAAGTTGTGTAACTGAACTGAAATGAAAATTATTTTAAGTTTAAATATATGGCATTGTGCAATGTACTACCACTTTTCCAGTAAGCTTTTTAATTTCAGTTCATTACAATTTGGACACAGATTTTTACCCCTCTCTTAGGAGCAGTGGTGGAATGCCACATGGGGTATGTTTATTTTAAATATCAAAGGTGAGACACAGACAGAGATTTCAATTTTTAAAAATTAAACTGAAAGCCAAATTAGTTAGCTTCTCAGTATCAGTTTAGATGGAGAACCAAATTTTGAAAGTCTACTTTTCCATTCAGCCTTGACAGCAAACCTGAATAGCAGGACTTCATCCATCACCTTTAGGATTTCCAGATGCTGAAACTGAAGGGATGAACAGAAGAATGAACACAACTCACCCCATCCCTGATCTGTAGTATTATGCCACAGCACTGATTTCCTTCTTGCCCAAGTTCTTTTGCATGGGACATTTTTCTGCTGCATGATTCTTACATTCCTGTATGCACAGTATTCTTCTCAACACAATTCTTAAAAAAAATAAGTAAAATGATTGTACACTGTAGTAATGTAGCAGACTTGCATTTCATATTATGCCTGACAAATTAAGGCAGGTTTGAACAACCGGGCAATGTAGCTGTATTGATACTATTGATTCTAGGTGTGCAAAAGGACAAACAGAGATATTCAGTAATTTAGTTAACATGTGCAACCTCTTTAGTTTCTTGGTAAAACCTCTGAATAGACTACTTCCATACATCTTTCGAGCTACAGTTTCTTAATTACTGAATTAAAATCCAAGACCACACAGTGCCCATCAGACTGAAAAGACTGATAAGCAAAAAGGGAATATTTCCAATTACCTGTTAAATACTGTTCAGTGTGTAGAGTTGTTTCCTCACCAAGGCATGTGTGTCTGACAGTGTGCACAGAGAATCAGCATTAGGCAGGGATAAGTTGGAGAGCAATGCAGAAAAAAGTACCTGATGAACTGGATTTGTAGAAATGAGTGAATGAGTTCCCTTTGTCTAAACCTAGCATTTTCTCCAGGGAAAACAGTATTTTCATTGTCTGGCACAGCAAAATCACAGTGGAATTTGTTTGGAGTTTGCTGAAGTCCAGCAGCCAAGTCAAAGATGTGGCTCTGACCAAACTGCCTGGACATCATGGACAAGCAACCACAGGCAGGCACAGAATGATTGACATAGCTGAAGCTGTTTTACTTCTGGGACAATGGCAACTAGATAAAAAGGACTGATTCTGGCAGCTAAATCCACATGATGTTGTAAGTTAAAGTAGCGTGTGACACCATCCAGTAAACACTGGGCACAAATCTTTCTGCTGTGATAGTACTGTTTACATGAAAATACAATGAGACATATGCTTTGTTTTGATTTTTCTTTTAAATACAAATCAAACACTGTAGACCTTTTAAAAATGTATGCTTATGTAAGCAGAGAGTAATGAAATAGAATATGAGCATAGTTATGTTAAATCATTGTATAATATGCAATAGTTTCAAGCTGCTCACTCATCACTTCACCATAACATTTGTAGTGTAACGAAATGGTCCACAAATGATCAATATTCTTAAGTGCTTAAGTAATAAAAAGTGCTTAAGTGCTAAAAAAAAAAAAAAAGATATATATTGCATTATCAATGTTTGTGTGTAGTTAGTGTCACTATTGATTTTTACCTCCTGTTACAAATGCACATTAGGAGGCTTTATCTGTATATGATAAACAAACTGGGGAACATATCTTGAGCTAGAACTGTAGCTGGTGTAAATGGTGGTAGTGTCATTGACTTAATCTGAATTACGCATATTTACATAGGTTGAATATGTGGCTCTCATCTTCCAAGTGAACTGAGTCCGAGTAATATTTTATCTTCCTGTCATTTAGATGTCTCTGGAGACTCTTCTTCTGTTCTATTCCCATGATTTCCACTTGTATTTCTACTGGTTAAAAATACTTTATGTGAAATGAAAAATTAACAGCCGTTTAATATTGGGAGCACATTTGCTTTTTAAAAGTTTCTGCAAATTAATTTTACTATTGTATCTTTCTATTTATGTAACATTACAGAGGGTTATGGTTAGGTAAAATTGTTTGAGTCTAAAAATGCAGTATGTCTTTGACAGCAACACTTCATGTGGTCCAAATCTATAGGACGAAAGGTGGACTCTGTATTTTCAGCACTGCTAACATGCAGATGTTAAATACTATCATGGTAACACATCAGAGTTCTGCTAAAGTGGCAGTCTCTACTTTCACTGCAGCTGAGCTCCAGTAAGACTCAATTTTCATTCTCTTCTGCAAAACTATTTGTAGTGTGATGAGTACCATTTACTTTTGAAGGGTGGCCAGAAGACTAGCAAAGTTGATTTTCAGTTCAAGGAACACAAAGAAAGTTTCTAATTCTTGTGATTGTTATGAGGATCTTAAAGCTGACCTGAACTATTTTCAAACACAGACAGAGATTCAAAAACCCAAACTTGTACTTTTGGGGAGAAGGAGCAGGAGGCTGAAGCAAAAAAAAGAAAAAAAAAGAAAGAAAAAAAGAAAAAAAAAAGGGAAAACTTACAATGATTAAGCCAAATCTTAGCAAGGCTGAAGCAACTTCCTTATGCTGCCTTTTCTGCATTTGTTCTCACCATAGATTCAAGAAGAATTTGAAAGAAAATCAGGAGGATTCTGGCAGTGAAATTATAGCGAAGAAGCAAGCCAGTCTTGGCAGATTTAAGTTAGCAGTAGGAATGTAGAATTCTTGTAAGTGCCCTCTCATTAGGTAATGGTGTCTTTTCCAACTGAAGAGAGTGAAAAAGTCTTGCTACTATTGCTGTGGAAAAGAGAAAATTCTTTCCTGTGATACTGAAACTCCATTCATAAGTACACTTTTTGTATGCTTGTTTTTGTTTTATTAAAGGCCTTTATTTCACTATGAAACAGGAAAAAATGTTGAATAAGCATTAGTAAATATAGGAATAAGTTTTTAAGATTTAAAAATGATTTTATATATGTATATATGTATGTATATGATTATTTCATGTAAACAACTGCTGGTAATCTGTTTAAAGAATGTATGGAAAATCCTCCAATTTGCAGGAGGGTTCTTTGAAATGTAGTCATTGAGAAAAATAGGTCAATAAAGAGAGCATAAGAAAATGGTAGAAGATGAGTTTCCAAATGGTCTTGTGAAGAAATTGTTTTCTCAGGATGCACTGTTGTACTATGAAGGAGACCTGCTTTCCTTTATGCTGTAAGGTGACAGAAAAGGCCATGGAAATAAGTCAAGGGAAGGCTAACATGGGAAAACTTATATTGGAGGATATTGCTGTTCATTGCAAATCTTGAAAGATTATTAAATACTGACCAAAACTTGCAAAAGTACAAAAATCAGCTAGGCAGGTATTCAAAAACCTCATGGAATAAAACAAGTGAAACAGCAAGTATATAAAACATCAGCCAAGAACAAAGGTGATTAAAATTCATAGACTTACTCCTGGAGAAAAGTGAAACAAAAATTGGAAGGCACATGTTTGCCTGCACAACTAAAAATGGATAATGATTGTAGATCTTTAGACTGTAGATTGTAGATATGTAGATCTGCTTTCTCAAGTAATCATAGAATTTTAGGCTGGAAAAGACCTGAGATCATCAAGTCCGACCATCCACCTAACCACTGCTAAACCACTTTCCTAAGGACCACATCCACACCTCCCCATCCAAGGATGGGGACTCCACCACTTACCTTTTCCAATGCCTCACCACAATTTCTGTGAAGAAATTCTTGCTGATACCCAATCTAAACCTCTGCTAGCACAACTTGAGGTCATTGCCTTGTTTCCTATCACTTATCACCTAAGAAAAGAGACCAAAACAATCCTTGCTGCATCCTCCTTTCAGGTAGTTGTAGAAAACAATGTCTCCCTTCAGCCTCCTCTTCTCCAGAGTAAACAGCCCCAGTTCTCTTACCATCCTTCTTGTGGTGAGGGGCCCAGTGGAAGTAATGTTGAGTGGAAGTTCCTCTGCTAGAAAGTGTTAATTGGTCAAATGTCTGAAGTGAAACCTGGAGCCTGTCTTGGCTATGTGTATTGTACGCATTTCTTTGGAGATAAATCTGGGAAGAAAAGCAGGAAGACCCTTCATATAATACAGACCACATCAGAGACTTTGAATGACATTTCACTTTAGCATGAGCACAAGTTAAAAACAACCTTGTTTGCCAAAACCTTAAAATTTTTTAAATAATTCCCAGCATTGTTTCTATAAATCACTCTAAGCAACACAGACATCATAAAATATTATTATTATTATTATTATTAAAAAAAAAGAGCACAAATATTACCACTCCACTGTGATAAGCAGTAAAGCACATAGAAATTAAACACAAGGTAACTATATCACAAACTGCATGTAACAATGCACTGTCAGACTTCACATTTGTAATCATTAATGGAAATGCCACTATCTGTTTTCTTTGGTAAGACCATGATGAGCCTTCGAATTGACAGAGCAATGAGTGCAACATTGTTTAAAGATTAAATGCAACCTGATTTTCATGCGCAATCACATCATTTTGTTGATATTGTGCCCAACAACATTTTATCAAAAGGAAGAACGAATCTAAAATCAGCTTGGCAATTGGTTGCAGTTATTTTCTATTATTTTGGCACTAAACCTTTTTATTTTGGAGCTTTCAGAGCTATATCTTATCAGAAGATACTTTGGGAATACATGGTATTAAGAGCCAAAAACATAAAAATGTTGTAATATAACACTATACAATTAATATATTAGAGATTATAAATAGATTTACATAAAATGGGGACTCAGTGATGCCACACTATAATTCAAATTTTAAAACAAACAACCCATAACACAAATGTGGTTTTAAATGCTGAGCAAAGGACAGTGAGAGACATTTATAAACATCAGCCAAAGTATGAACTGATGCACAGTACAATTACACATCTTTAAGGATATTAAGTCACAGAGTGGAGTTTATATATTTTCAGAGAAACTGTAGTGTGTGTTACATTTAATTATTTTCACTGTGGTTTTAAATTGAATAGGGTTTTAATATATAATTGATTCTTGACTGTATCTAATACTTGTTTGCAAAAAGACATGTTTTTGCTTAAATGAATCCCATAGCATTTAGCTTATGAAACTAGTTTCTACTAAAATCCATATGATTTTTTTTTTTTTTTTTCTAAAGCACATGGAAATCAATAGAAATACAATTGATTTCAGTAATCTTTGAATATGGACTTATGTAAGAATGGCTATTACTCAGTAATAGTATAATAATAGTTTAGTAATATCTAAAGAAGTTATCATGGAGGTTTAGGAGTGTGCAATTTTTACAACTTTTTTCTCTTCACTAGATTCTGGCATTACTTAACATTAGATCAACATTTAGAGCTAGAGGAGGTTTGATAACAAACACATGATCAATATTTTATGGTCATAAAAAGGAAAAGGAAAAAGGAAAAGGAAAAAGGAAAAGAAAAGAAGAAAAAGAAAAAGAAACAGAAACAGAAAAAGAAACAGAAACAGAAAAAGAAAAAAAGAGCTGTGGCAGAGACCCAGAGCTCTGCATTATATGTGAACAGTCTGTCATGCTGAGACCAGGCCAAATTTCTTCTTGCTGTAATTCCATTGAAGTCACTGGAGCTATTAATGGGGATAAATGTTGTTTTTTATCAATTTTGACTTTGTGTGCTGTGAGAATTAGATTTCACAAATTTTTGAGATTTCACCAGCTGGGCTAAAAATAATACAATGCACAATTTCTTTTCCAATAATTAGTATGCTGAATGTAATACACCTTTCAGTGAGGAAGATATTAGACTTGATAATATGATGTCTTCAGTGGTAGGATCATTGGAAAAAGTATTGATAGGCCATTTTCAATATTTAAAAATGAACAAAATGAATACACTTGCTGGTTATTTAGAAAAACAAAACAAAACAAAAAAACAGTCAAATAACTGGTCTATAGAGGTGACCAGTGCCTGGGAACTGGTAGTATCTATCACATAAATTTCCTGACTAGAAAATTAACATTTTTGCCCACCTCTTCCCTTCAATAAGGTTTTAAAATGTAATGTTTTTAACCCCCCAAAGGGAGAATGTATTCCGTTAGCAAAATATCTTCAGTAACTCAGTAAAGTATATTCAGTAATTTAGAGTTTTCAAATGCAGCTTTTTAAGTTGCAAGAAGTACCTGCAAAGCATACAAAAATATCTTTGAGATGGCCTAATTTGTAAGTCCATGTTTTAATACCTGCAAGCTGACATTCTTTGCAAAATTGAGAGATTTTTTGCATTTCTTTTATTGAATTGAATGTTGTCATCGAGAAAAAGCTGTATGAATGCCAGAATTTGTTTTGTTTTATTTGTATTATTCCATATTAAGCAATATTATTCTTTATTTTCTTTGTTTGAATATCCTTATCAACTCACAGAACACTTAGCTGATTTCAGGAAGCTGATGCTGTCTTGGGAATACATTTTTTCCAACACCAACATCTGGAAGTGTAGCTGTCTCCACTAGTGGTGAGACTGGTGGGTGTGCAAAAGCCTTAAGGGCTAATATCCTGGGCCAGGCTGCTCAGGGAATTGCTAGAAATCTCTCAGGAATATTTCTTTGAGTTACTGCTGACTTCCAGGAATCTGTTTCTAGCCTCCAACCCCCATTAAATATGATGATTAAAAAAAAGGCAAATAATTTTCTCAGTAAAAGAAAGATATTCCCAGGGAGAAAGATACTATTTTCTCCAGTTTATTTAAAGATCTCCCATAAATAAAGTTACTTGAAGCCTGACGGATTGGTTCTGAGGGCCATTTACCATCTCATTCCTATTCATTTCTACAGTCCTTAGAGTTGTGATGATAACAATGACACAAGTTGCATTTCTGGTAAAAAATGTGAAACAGGGAAATTGATTACCATGAAGAATAAGTAACTGATGAAAGTTAGAGCTGTTCACAAATATTATTAAGAAGATCTCTGCATTTATAATCTTTGGATGACAAATTTTGAGCAATAAATTTTAGAATTTGACTTAAATATTACAGTGTAGATTTTAGTGCTAGCCAGAAGTCCAATATATATCAATGTACCTGATACTGGGAAGCTTTCTACTTTTGTAAAAGTGACACAGGAGTTGCAGTGGTTATATGGCTACTCTGACACAGGGTTGTCCTGGAGAAAGGATTGTGTACTTTATGTATTTGCAGTGGCCATACTCTCATTCTAGTATTTCACATAAACTAGAGTGCTCCAAAGTCTGATATTAATAGATTACAGGGAGTGTATTGCCCATATCTGATTTGTTGATGTATCTTCCAACAAATGTGCATGTGTTGATTTTTAACCTTTCAAGGGAATTATAGCACATTAATTCTCATAGATGAAAATGGTTCAGGCAAAGTGTACTCTAGATAAATGATGTGCTAAATCTTCCAAACAATATGTCTCTTTCATGGCCATGTTTCCGCTCTTTTTGAATCTGTATTTTAGAAGTATAGTGATATCATTTACATCTGAGTCCTCTGTCCCACTTCCGTCTACCAATTTCATTTTATCTCCACAAAAGATCACAAAAGTTAGGTTAAACCCATTCCTGGTACAATGACACCATCTTCACAGTGTGAATGTTGGGATGAACTTAAAGTGTTCTTCAGAGATAAACAAACTATCCCTAACTTTGATTTCTGTGTGCATTTTACACTTTGACATATCAAGTCACTTCTTAGAAAGACGGTTAACATAATGGTGAGCCTACTGCTTTTGTAATCCCCACTCTGTCTCATTGCTATTCTAATTATTATCTTCATTATAATTATGGCATGTTTTCTCTATAAGAATAAAAAGCCAGGGTTACAAATATAAAACTATGACAACTCTTTCCCAAACTGCTTATGCGTAAAGAATACTTGAAGCAAAAGGTTGGTGAGTAAAAGTCTCCTTGCAGAATTTGTATTCTACAATCAGAAATATCTGAAGTAACTTACAGTAATTTACAGAACTGAGTTCACACCAATACAGCTATGATCAAACTGAAGATCTATCAGCTTTTATTTCATATTATAATAAAGGTCTTCCATACATCTTTTGTTTGCTTTGCTTAATGTAAACATCTCTCCCATTAGAAAAGCTTCAATATTCTGTTTAATTCAACTGATTTTTCCTTTCATATATTACCTTCAAAAAACAAAAACAAAAAACTGTTCTGTACCCTCAGGTAGCTGAAAGTTTTCTCAGCAAAACAACTAGTTTCAGATTAAAAAAAATAATAATCCACAGAACAAAACAACCAACAAATGGTTCTTGCATTTAAAAATGAACCAAACCTACAACTGCAGTGAAGCAGAGGTATGAATGTCTATGGGAGGGTAAGCTGTGAAGTGGATATAATCTCTACATGGCTTTTTGGAGCAATTGTATAATGTTGCCAAAGTTCTGTAAGACTCCATGATATTAATATTATTTGTTTAACTGTTACATAATGGATTAAATTTGCCAGCACTACTATGAGGTTGCAGTTTAAAAAAATCGTTTATCATTGACAATAATTATACTTCACATTGATAACACCATCTAGAAAGTTACTTAAATGAACATCCTTATTATTACCTTTGACATGTGTCCTTTAAGAGTATGATTTGCATTTGGAAAGAGGGGCTGTACACTGCATTTGAACTCAATGATCTAACAGATCTTTTACTTATTTCTAACTTTTGTACATTCACAGTATTAATTATTAATAGATGTAAAAGGGCATGCAGCATTTGTCTTCCATGTGACATCCAACATAAGAGTGGCCAAAACCACATTAATGGCTGTGGAGCACGTTGCTAGAACTATTGTATGCTGGAGTAGAGGAAGAAAAGATGTGAACTAAGCATTTGAACTACTATGCTAGTTCTATTTACTGTTAGAGAACTAGCATACATGTATATGTATTCTTCAAGCGTATTTATGAATGCATATATACTTCCTGTATTGAAGTCAGTGGTAAATTTCTTCTTAACTTCTGTATGATCCACAGTCACAGGATGCAAACTCTTACTAAGAATTCTTGTAAAGAAGATGTTTCAAACCTTGGCTTAATTAAAAGGCATTTATGAACTACAATTTTTCTAGAGGTGTCTTTAAGAATTTAGACTTTTTGCAAAGATGTCACTTCACTGCAGGAAAATTCAATGAATGTGGTAAAGTTTAAACAGTATTAAATAACATTTAGTACATCTTCCTGCAAAGACTGCATAAAATGAGAGCTATATTAAAATGAAATTATCTATGTGAAAAAAGCATTTTTGCTTAAATCTCTAAGAATCTACCAATAACTTCTCAGTAAGTGCTAGTATTCTCTCCATAAGTGATTGCTAGAAGGCTTATGAAAATCTTTGGTAAACAGAGAACATTAGAAAGACTCTCTGTTCCTATAAGAGGCTACAAAAATTTCCAAGAATAGCCTGCACAAAAACTATACATGAACTTTTTGATTTCAGTAGTGTTATTTACATTGAATTATATCCTATCATTGATATCTTTGGGGTAAAGCATACTTCAGCTTAATGTTACCATTCTTTTTTTCTAAAAGACACTGGAAAGCCCTTCTTTTTCTGTTTTCTTTTGTGACTTTGCATCTTACATACATTATTTGTGAAAAGTGCTGGTTTTAAGTAAAGATTTGCACTTGGGGTGACACAGTCTAAATCTTACTGCAAAATGTTTATGTTAAATAAAGGGAAGAGATAATAATAATAATAAAAAGTTAAGACTATTAGTAACAGAACAGTAAAACAGATCTGAGATAAATGCTTAATGATTTCCAAATGAAGTATTTTATATATTAGGCATCTCATTTAAAATATATGAAGAAGGTTAGCATTATTTCAGTTTGCTCAGAGTTACTGGATATTTTTTTACAGAAAAAGAGCTCATAAAGTATTTCCATTAATAAGCTTTCCTTCCTGTATCCTTCACCTTGCTGTTATCCTTCACCAGAACACCCAATTCATGTTAAAAAAAAAAAAAAAAAAAAAAAAAAAAAAAAAAAAAAGACTAACAGAAATCAAAAGCTATACAACACAGATGCTACTCCAGCCATCAGAATCAGGTCAGTTTTTAACTTCATTAAATTGCTGTCATATGGTGTCTGCTGACATGCATCAGACTTTGGAGAGTCTTACTCATCAGGTATTCTCTAAGATTGTTAACAAGAACAGCAACCCTCATCAGGGGTCCCCAAAAAGCAGCTAATTAGGGGACAAAGGTTGCTTAGATTGTGACAATTACACCTGTAGGTCCCTGTAGAAACACCAAAATCTTGAACAAATGGATGTTTGGTTGCTTAGTGCAAGAAATAAAGAGCTAGTCCATTAAAAAAATGAGAGGCAGAAACTGTCAACCATTTGAAAAGCTTTACGAAAATGATCATCCAATTAGTGGCTATGATCAAATCAGGCATGAACTCTCTCTGGATAGCTCCATAATTTTCCTTCTTGCATGGTGTAATTTCATATAGCTCAAATGAACTCGTGAGAGGTAATTCAGTTCCAAACAGTTTTCTCATCACTGCTAATTATACTAATACATTGAAATGCCTCCTACAAAATGCATGAGCCCTTTAAGCCACCTCATTAATGTGATATAATTTTTGCCAGAATATATATCAAACCTATTATCACCACAGGTTTTCTTTAGCATTTTTTTCAAGATGTCTATCAAAAAGCTGAAAAAGTAGATTTCTTTCGTCTATTCTCAACATAATTAACTGTTTCTTTGAACTGTGGTTGTCTATTGTGGTATTTTCTTTAAAGAGTACTGGCAAAATACAGTATGATAGGGGTATTCCTTATACCCACAGGTTCTTTTTCCCTGAGTATTTGATTCCTTAAATCTTTTTTCAGTTGTAGCTGATTCTTTAAATGGCAAATGATGCATGCAATAATGTGCAAAAATGAGTTATACAAACTGAAAGCAGGGGTGTAAAAAGAAGCATCATCTGAGACTAAAATAAAGACAGATTTTATGGTATTTATGTCAGTTAATTTAACTGCTGGTAGGGGCTTTTGTTGAAACATGAGTTAGTTCCAGTGTTTAACCTTGCAGCATTAATTTATGCTTTATGGCACGAGTACTTCATCACTCCCTCCTTGGGAAGACAGTTATCTCATTAGCCAGAATTTAATGAAATGCAAGGATACACTTCTTAATTTCAAAGATTACTATAACACAAATCAGGTGTAAATCTCAGACTGACTGTCCCTTCCCTTGGCCCATTTAAAAAAATAGATTCATTTTTGCAATCATATAACAGAAATTCATCTGGTGGGATAAATTCCACTACTGCTATTTTAAAGGTATTTCTCATCTGTGAAAGGTTTAACTTTGTATTCAGTAGTATTGGTGGCACTTAAGCTCAGTACAAAGTTAAAGGCTTAATACCCATTGTAGCTACTATGAACAATTAAAAATGTGTGGTGTTGGTTTCATACCTTTGCGGAAGGGTGTCTTGTACAAGAAATGTGGAGTAAAAGCTGGCTTCATTTTCATAGAACTGTATCTAGATCCATAAGAATATGAGTGTGCATACTCTGTACTGTGTAAGACAAGTGGCAAGACTAGTTTTTTACACTGGTGCCTATTGCCATATCCAGAATCACAGTAAATACTGTACTGCCTTGTAGTCAAATTTCTTTGAAAGATAGGGTGCTTAGACATGGTTTTACAATGTTTTTCATAACCCTTTCTTTTGTTACTTAACTGTTGTCATAAATTAACTTAGTTTCCTACTGAAATTTCTATCCTGCAGTTCTTTGCATGGGAGTATACTTCACTGAACAATAGAAGAATCTAGAGAATTCATTATGCAAAATGTTTTTTTCAGTGAGAAATGCAGGTGCTATATTTTTGTTCATAAGAGCAATTCTTTGTTTCAGTATCACAGCAGGCAAATTTATTAAAGATTTCTGGTCTTATATAATGTTAATACATATAATATTGTAACTTAATGTTTACTTACTGAATGCAACAGTATGGAGACAAAAACACACATTTTCCCTAATGTTAACAAATAGTAATATCAATGCTTTGCAATTATAGTCAGTTACAAATAATGTCCCACACTTTAGAATGTGAAGTCTGTCCATGAACAGCTGCTTACCTTACATAGAATGTGAAAAAGAAAACATTAAAAAATTCAGAGTAAGTCTTGTATACAGGTACCAGGCTGGGGTTTCAGATTACACATATTGATGGAAGGAACATCCTTGTGCATGGTGTAATTGTAAGTAGGGCAAATGACATGCATATTAATTAAATGTATTTTTATATCAGTTTTGCTGTTGTTACTTCTATGTAGTAGAAAATAGTAATGATAACTTAAAGTCTATAGCAGCCTGAAATGTGATTATTTTTTCATTTTTTCAGCTGATGAGGAAAGGCCTGTCTGCTTCCAAATCAGAGTGTGGCCTTTGGTTTCTGCTGCCATAATTCCTATGTTTTCCAAAAGTAACCAAAAGTTTGGCATGACTAGGTCACGTGTTTGTCATTGACTTTGAAAACGGACAATACAAACAGTATAGCTGTGAACTTCAGGAAGTGTCACTAAAAGTACAAAACCAGGCAAGTCAAATACTCCAAGAATAAGTATTTACACTGCCTCATAGCATGTGGATCTACCTACTTGTCCATATAACTGTTATGGAAATCCATGCTGTTGGTCTGGCTCTGTAGAAAAATACGTATGAAATAAGCCGCCTTAGGTTGATTCAAGACGGTTAAGGAGAACATGCATACAGAATCTAGGGTTTCCCATTCATTTTAAATGCCTTCAGAATCTTGTCAGAATAAATCATTGCATTCTCCTTCCCTGGATCTACCCCTGTCAGGGTGAAGCCTATGTATTGTGGCAGGGACTGTCATGTCATTTATTATGTTTGTTTAGCACATTGGAGTAGAACCTGACTCTGCCAGTTAGGTGCCAATACATTAAATAGTAATGATATTAAGGCACTATGGAGATGGGAGATACTAAACAAGAATGCTGAGTGTATCTGTATTCATTTGAAACTCAATGTGCAAAGTCCAATAGAGTTATAGCCAGACAGGACCTCAGTTGTCAAGGTTTTAGCCTCAACAGTAAACAGGATACCTGCATTCCCACGTTAAAAAATAAATGGATTGCTGAACCAGTCCTCTTAAATTCATACCTGTTTCAAAACAGTTTGGCTTGTTCACACTAGATGCAAAAACTATTTCAAACATTACTTTATACCGCATTTAATATGTTGCGTGACTACACGTATATTACTTGGTGTCAAAGGATGAATTGGTCCCTGGAAAATCTTTGCTTCAAGAACACCCTTTGCTACATCCAGCTTTCCTTCAGGCAGAAAAAGACAGAGTGGGCTGCAGGGAAAATTACTTGTAAGAAATCTCAGGTTAGGAAAATGATCTGGATGAAGATTTGCCAAACTAATAAGAGAAAAGGGGGTCATGCTTCTATCCAGAGGGACCTTGACAGGCTGGAGAAATGGGCTGACAGGAACCTCATGCAATTCAACAAAAGGAAGAGCAAGGTCCCACACCTGGGGAGGAATAATGCCATGAACAAATACATGTTGGGGTCTGGCCAGCTTAAAAGCAACTTTGCAGGAAAGGACTTGGGGGTCCTCGTGGACACCAAGTTGAACATGCGTCAGCAATTTGCCCTTGCAGCAAAGAAGGCCAACAGCATCCTAGGCTGCATTACAAGCACTGGCAGCAGGTCAAGATAGGTGATCCTTTTTTTTTCTTTTTTTTTTTTCTTTTTTTTTTGGAACAAAATTTGGAACAATTTTTCACTGATAATTATTTAAATGTTAAATAAATAAAATTAAAATACAACAACAACAACAACAACAAAACACATGAATTTTTGAGCTTTTTTATCCCTTCTTCCATTCCCCCTTGTTAAAGGATATATAACCTTCCATGCTGGCAAGAACTGTATTTACCTTCAGAATTATTGTCAGTCCTGGAGAAGATTTAATCCATTCATCTTCCATTTCTCAGAAAGCCTGCTAATAGCTTTCAAAGAGGAAATTTTATTTAAGGCCACTCTCCAGTTTATTTTATTTTTGCCTTTCCAGCTAATCCTTTTCACATATCACTTTGCAACAAGTACTGCCTCCCTTCCAGTGGCTTGTATATACAAGGCTCAGTTGCCCCTGCTTTCAGAAGAAGTTTATTTTTCTTTAATGTCTAGACCTATATGCAAAGGTGGATGAAGGTCTAGATCTCAGTTTCTAAAGAAATAATATAAAGAGTAAGATGGAGATTACTCACAGTATTTATGGATGGAATTAAGCTTGCTGCTACTTTACTTTTTGACAGTATACTTCCTTGTGCAAATAAATATTACCTTGACATTTGTGGATCTGAAATTTAATGATTACAAGAGGGAGCCAGAAATCAGGGGGACTAGATTCTAGTCTAATCTGTTTTATTTAGGGCTCAGACATCTGATCAAGTTGCCATTTCTTTAAGAGGTACTATGTGAACACTTAGCCTTTGGCAAATCCAAAGTAAAGCACATTAGCATAACATTCTTTCATTAAAGTTTAACCTAATGTGTTTTACCTCATGTTTGATACAACCAAAGTGTGAATAAATAGTCACCATAGCTCAGCTGATGCATAGTAGAAAATCATTAACTTGTGGGGCTCCGAATTGTAACTGTTACTGTTAGATATTGACTTAAGTTACTCTTAAGTTTCAGCAAGTTTAAAAAAGTGACTGGTTTTGGAGAATTTAAGACCACTTTTTTTTTTTTTTTTTTTTTTTTTTTTTTTTAAGTCACCCTGGAAAAAGGGAGGTATAGATCTTGAGAAATTCAGGCAAGCAGAAATCAATCACTCTAAATGTCTGCACTTTACTGAAAAGAATAACCTTTTTTTTTTTTTTTTTTTTTTTTTTTAAACATAGCTGTAAAATATAAATAGCATTATTAATCACACTTACGTAACCAAAAATAATTGAGATTGCCTTTTTTTTTTTCAAATCCTTTAAAAATACTTCAGAATTCTTTGTTTTGGTAATATGGCTTTTAAGTTTTTAATGTTGTTTTTAAGTGATTAATGTTCTTTTTAAGTTATTAATGTTTTCTCTGTGAATGTGAAGTCTGGAAATTTATTTTTAAAAATTATTGCCATTCTCATACACTAATTTGGATTGAGGAGTTTTAGGAAGAATGTATTTTTTATTTTATTTTCTGAGAAATGGTACCTGTATATTAAATATATATCATTATATATATATTAATGATGTAAAAGTCCTAGAGGTATGTAGCTATGCAAAACCATTGAATTTTTTCCTGAAGTCAATGACTAAACTTCTTTCATAGATTTTGGCACATGGAGGAACAAGTTCTGAATAGCTGAAATAACCAGGCTAGGAAAAATTCTTTGTAAGGACGTTTGTATTTTTCATAAATACAAAACAAATGCTCCTCTCATCTCTTCATCTTTTATAGTGACACAAGGGGTTTGCATTAAACCGATGGAGTAGGATGAAAAATTACCTTCCTGTGTAGATATACACAGAAAAGTTGTACCAGTGTACTGTAATGGTGTTTCTTTAATCCATCTCACTTTAATCCAACTCAAAAGCTTGAAGAACATGAACCAGTTTATTTTAGCACTGCAGATGATCATCTATAAGAACACACAAAGAAATTTAAATAAAACCAATACGGACTTGCTGCAAGAAAAATAAAAAAAAAAAAAAGTCATGGCTTCTCCCAGTACAATCTGATGTGCCGACACATAAAGTGAAGAAAATGTCAGTTGGAAACTGATGACTTACTGACCTAAACAGGTTTTCAGATTTGCCTCTCCTGTGTCTGTCTGAATATTTTTGCTACTTTAACCTTCCTAGTCAAATAATAAGGCTGTTTCAGACTTTGTATTTCTATAGCTTCACGTTTATTTTTCATTCTGCTTTTCTTTATAAACTAAAGCATCAACTTTGCTTGTGTTAGGGTACTGCAAGTAACCAAAGTTAAAACATAACTATAATTATGTACTCAGCAACTAAACCTTGCATAGATTTCCTGATGTTTAATAAAAATCCTATTAGCCCCTTTTGTTTGCATGTAGGTAGTGGTCTTGATTTATTTGGGTGGGCTAAAGAGAAGCGTCAGCTGATCATTAAAATTATCTATACATTTATTTCTTTTAGAGGTCAGGCAGCAACACTTAATCTTGCAGAAATTAGTTTTTAGATTTCCACTGTGGCATTAATGAAGAAAAGCGGCAAGAGAAAACAGACCATTTTCAGGAATGCGATTCAGAACATTAACACCTTAATTTACATAAAATTAGTTACATACTGCTTCGGTAATTTAATTCATTTGACCAGGACTTTGCTACTGTAAAAAATAGATTCAAAAAGGCAAATCAGGAGTCTTACACGTTTTCTCCAAGTGGCTGATTTCATGACAATATGAAATCAAAATTATTTAGTTACAAGACATTAAAAATTACAATGTGTTGCCAAATTTGGAAGGCTTGGATTTGGATTAAACTGTTTTAAGAATTGGAATGAAAACAAACAAACAAACAAAACTCACAAATTCTATACTTGAAACAACTGCCTTTGTTCTCAATGTACTGAATAGGCAATAAAATCAAAAGCTGACTATAAGATTTTGACACATGGCACAGAAAATCAGGCATATAGGCAAAAGCCTTTTTTTAAAAAACAAAACAAAACAAAACAAAAACAACAAAGAAAAAGCACATAGGAAAGATAACTTCAGAGGAGGAGAAAGAAGAGCTTTTTTTTTTTTTTTTTTTTTTTTTTACTTTTTTCTTAGGAAAAAAAAAGAGGAAGAACAAAGCATTCATTTTATTTCTACTCCTCAGCTGAAAATAAGATACAAAGAAAGTTTCTCCATCTTATGTTCAGTTTCTTGATATGCATATTTCACCCATCATCTTTCTTCAGTAAAAATTAAAATTCACCTTTCTTTATCTTTCTAAAACCTGCCTTTAATTCAATTATTCACTGGGATTAAGTTGGAGTTGTATTATGCTTGTGTGATTTATACAGTGAAAACTACATAGTGATAGATTTCATTTAGATCAGTAAAGTGATGATTTACTTAGCTGTACATCAGAAAGTAGAGAATAAAGCATGTTGGATATGTAGAAAAATATTATATGCAAAGGGTTATGATTTGATTGTATCACAATTTCATTAACTTTTCTAAATTATCCATCAATAATTTCTACAGTATAATTTACAATCTGAAACTCTCTGGCCTTATAAAGTGCAGTGATGATTCCCATGTCTAAGTGACCTGTAGCTTCCTCAGACTTGTCAGGTTCCTGAAAGGACCCTACATACTAGTCAAAATACTAAAAATCTGTTTTGGAAAATATAAGATCCTTTGCTCTGAGCAATTAAGATATCCAGCCTGGCAGTTTAGATAGGAAATTATAGACCATCCTTGTTTCTCATCTTTAATTAATCCTCCAGCATAAGCCTGGAGAGTTTCTGCCATCCTGTTAATGTAGCATTCTCTTACCATCACAGTACACAAAAGCACTCTGATCCATTGCAAATGGATCCAAACCTAGCTACAAATCCATGGTCCTTTGCAACCTGAGGGGCAACTGCCAGTGTATGGTCATGGACCAGTAGCCATATGCAGTCACAGGCCACATCCTCTTTTGCTCTTTGTATCTGTGAAACTCTTAGTTTTGGAATGTGAGTTTAAGTTTGGGTCCTAAAGCTTATATACTTTCGTCCCAGATGCAATGAAGGATAATTTTATTCCTGCTAACTTATTCTGATACGACACATCCCCACTTCTGCAAATCATGAAAGAAAGGGCACTTCTAAGGACACAACCATTCTTTAAAAATACCTTCCTGTTAAGAGTGGGAAAGCTTTTAAAGTTGTACTGATGCATATTGATGTAATTATGTCTGCATTAGTACTTTTACTGACATGAATGAATCATCAGGCAAAAAACTGTACCCAGAGCCAGTGTAATTGCATTGGTGCAACTTGCAGGTAAAGAACTAGCTCTCATAAAAGTAAATACTTGAATTTCACTAATCACAACAATGCATGTTACAAATATCATCTCAGTGACTGAACTACATGTCCCAAAAGACCTAAGTTCAAGACAGATGAGGAAGGATTGTTTCTTTGTGACCTACTCCTACCAATTACATTAACTACATAATTTTATATTAACAACACAAATTTCCATTAAACTGGAACAGCTAAAATAAAGAAACGTAAACTGCTGTATTATAAGCTAATCTTTTATGGATTGTGTACTATAAAACTCCCTTCATAGTGAATCTTGTATGTGTTTATTCATCCTCAGACAGAACACAGCACTTTTCAGAATTCTTATTCTACCCATAAACTTCTTATAACTGAACAAGACTTGAATATTTCAGAGCTATACCAAGAAAAGTTATGGTAGCTCTGAGTACAGAAAACTTTCTGCTTATGTTAATAAATTAAGTGATATTCAAATAGTTTTTAGGTAATAAGAATTATGTTACAAATAACATGCCACGTGACATTGATGAACCTCTAATGATTTTCAACATGCATTTCACCTTCTTACATCAGTTGTGGCTCTATTGTGGCCTTTATAATTGGAATAGGTATGCATTAAGGAAGGCTTAGATTTACAGCATGCAAACTACTATGCATTGAGTCCTTTTGGTGTTGTCCTTAAAACACACTGAATATGATGTAGCCTGCACGGCATTCTGAATGGAATAAGCTACCTTGCACAGAGGCACTCTTACTGCACACATATGGGAATGCACAGAAGAATTATTACAGAGTGACTCCTGTTGTTTGTTAACATATTTTGTCTTCCTAAGCAAGTTCCCAGGAAGTGCCCACAATATAAAATGGAAGTGCCCACAATATAAAATGGTTAAATTCAGAGAAATACATTTATATGGCATGGCAAGGAAAAACAAAACAAAACAAAAATCCTTCTTGGAAAAGAGTTGTTTCAAGAATAACAGAGGGAATTTAGTGCATCCTCAGTAAGTTTGCAGATGACACTGAGCTGGGGGGAAGTGTTAATCTTCTAGAAGGTAGGAAGGCCCTGCAGAGGGACCTGCACGAGTTGGATCTGGGGGCACAGGCCAATGGAATGAGGTTCAACATGGCTAAGAGCTGGGTCCTGCACTTTGGTCACAACAACCCCATGAAATGTTACATGTTTGGGGCAGAGTGGCTGGAAAGCTGTGCAGAGGAAAAGGATCTGGAGGTGTTGGTCAGTGCTCACCTGAACATGAGTCAGCAGTGTGTTTAGGTGGCCAAGAAGGCCAATGACATCCTGACTTGTATCAGGAATTGGGTAGTCAGCAGGATCAGGAAGGTGATCATCCCCTTGTACTCAGCTCTGGTGAGGCCATACCTTGACTACTGTTTTGGGCCCCTCATTACAAGAAAGACATTGAGGCCCTGGAGCATGTCCAGAGAAGGGCTATGAAGCTGGTGAATAGCCTGGAACACAAGTCCTGTGAGGAGAGGCTGAAGGACCTGGAGTTGTTTAGTCTGGAGAAGAGGTGGCTCAGGGGAGACCTTACTGCTCTCTACAACTACCTGAAAGAAAGTTGTGGGGAGCTGTGAGTTGGCCTCTTCTCACAGATAACTAGCAATAGGACCAGGGGGAATGGCCTCAAGTTGCACCAGGGGAGGTTCAGGTTAGAAATTAGGACACATTTCTTCTCAGAAAGCATAGTCAGGCATTGGAACAGGTTGCCCAGGGAGGCTGTGGAGTCACCATCCCTGAGCATGTTTAGGGAAAGGTTGGACGTGGCACTTAGAGACATGGTTTAGTGGGTGACATTGGTGGTAGGATGATGGTTGCCTGATGATCTTGGAGGTCTTTTCCAACCTTAATAATTTTATGATTCAACGATTCTGTGAATATTTTCACTTCTGTTACCTGAAATTTTCTTAGTATGAAATATCTTCTAACATACACATAATTGTATGGATCCCATCTTCATTCCTTTCTGATTACATAGTTAAATGTCATGACTATGAAACAATCATTCCCAAGAAGCAAACAGAATCATTGTTCGATAGAAGAGCATCTAAAAAATATGACAGTGAAGTCAGGTATTTTCCACTGCCCTGTAAGATGCTAAAATGCTTTCAAACCTGTCTCAGAAATCAACCTTCATGTAACCAGCCAGGCTTGCAGTCCATTGAGCAGTACTCTGCAACCACTACTACCCAGAAGAAAATTACTGAACTATATCAGTGTCACTTCCATACCAGTGTCAATTATCTTCGCTAGAAGACAATAACTTAAAGGCACGCCTTCTCTCAGAATGAGGTAAAAAGAAGTGCATCCCTTTGAAGCTGGCAAGTGTAATGCAGTCTCTGTTTAACAGCAGTATTAAATAGTGATGTGTCTCTTCCTCACTGGAAAGTACATATCAATAGTTTAATTTACTACAAATCTGGAAAAATCTATTAGCAGAGTTCTTAAGCCCTAGCATGAGTACTCTGTTCCTAATTCTGAAGCCACCTTAATAAGAAGACCTGCAAATGCACTCAGTTATTTTTAACAAAATCTGTTATAAAATCAGGACAGTAATAGTTCATATACTCTAACAGTGGTGAATGTTTGAAAATGCTAGGTATACTAAGTTATAACTATTTCCTGGATGAATGTTCAGAGAATTAGCTTTTCAGTGTGATGAGAAAACTGTTAAAGTATTTTTGATTTTCATCAAATACCTTGAGTGGGCTTTTTAATTAATACATTTGTAAGAGTAACATATGCACTGGACTGAATCATACAAGAATATATGGAAATCCTCTTGGAAGAATATCAGTTAAAAGAGTACACTTGATTAAAATGATAAATGTCCACTGTGCCAAAAGATTAAAAAATGCAACAGAAATTTGAATGAATAAAAATCTTAGTTTTTATGACTTTTTTTTTTTTTTTTTTCACTGTACCAGATTAAAACTCATTTCACAAACAGCAGAGAGTCTAAGAGAGTATCTGTTGAAAGAATAGATCTGTGAAATCAGTATTGTATAATTTTTGTACAACAAGGATATCCATTTAATAGGTTTCCACACCAGCTTTGATCACATTTGGAATTATTCTGCTTTTTGTTACATTTTCTCAGTTATTTTTTTAAACTTTTTTATGCTTTCTTTGAAATATATGAACCTTTTAATGTATGGATAATTTATTCAGCTCCTAAATTTAAATGCCTGGTGGGCGTAATTTTCCTATTTTAGTTTACTTCTATAGCTGCCTTCACTTTGTCTGGAATATATTATTCATTGTCTCCAAATTATAACAGGACTGACGTGTTAGAGTATAACTCCTTAAATTCATTTCAATATTTTAACTATTTGCATAACAATCCAGGGGGGGTAAAAGCTTCCATGGCAATCTCTTTGTCTCAAAGAAATTGTCAGAGAATTCTAATGTTGTTAACTGTGTTTTCAGAGAAGTGCAAAATATTTTAATATGATCTTAAGAATATGAACATGAAGATGTTTGTGCCAGTATTGTGACTTTTTTTGTAATTTGAAAATGTTCTCACAAATTATGGGTTATTAAGTTTGTATAAAGATGAAGATCTTAAGCAGGTCCTTAGGCAGGTAAACTTCATTGACATTACTGAACTGCCTTGCCAGAGTCAACACTGATGGATTTTATTTTTTCATATTATAATAATAATAATTATTTTTTAAAGCAGTTCTTAAAGCATAGCCCATTGATTTATCATAAACATAAGTTTTCCTTATTTAGAAGGTGAAATTCCAGCAACTGGACTGGGCGATCTGCAAGGCTCTCTAACACAGTACAGCATGTAAAGCAAGAGGGAGGAGGTTAGCAAAACTGCAGCTGGTGGAGATGCAAAGCAAAGCAGTACTGCTCATTTTGTGCTGTGTGGGGTGAAGTGGGTTGATGAATAATGGCTCAGCAGAACTTTTGTTTCACAACATATCTCTTGGCCTGAGAGTGTAACAACAGGACTTCAGCTCTGTCAGAGATTTCGGACCAGCATCTTTTCTTTCAAGTGAACATCCCAAAGGGCCAAAAAATAAAAAATAAAAATAAATGTTATTATTAAAAACAAACAACAAGAACAAAAACGTGAACACTAGATTCTACTTGAAAACAAACCAGAACTTGTAAAGAACTGGTGACAGAACTTGTAAAGAACTCTTCCCCCACCCAGTGTCAAAGACTGGGTTTTATTTATTTCTGTCTGACTCCTAGCACAGCATCTGCTTTTTGGATTCTCCACCTCTTCAAGAAAAGACTTGCTTTCAATCATGGACTTCCTGAGTCGCATACTCTTGTGAACTGTTCTTGCTTCTGTTGTTCTCTGTGTTTCCATGAACACACTTGGAGGGCCCTAAGGCCATCAAGCTGGAGGGCCCTTAGCACCTTGAGGGCCCTGAGGCACATGTAACTGGGACTGAGGATAACCCTGCTGCAGGCTGTGCCCTCACCCATGGGGTAGAGCCCTGGCTGGTAATGAGGCCCTTCAACAGTCTCCCAGTGCAGACAGGATAAAGCAATTCCAGGGTCCAAACATGGCCTCCTGACAGGGCCAGAAGCAGAGGCACTTCCAGAGACAGCCCTGTCCCACAGGATGTGTTCAAGGAGACCATCCAGGAGATGAACACAGGCCTTTGCTTGGGTGGGGACTGGTGGTTCTGATCTGTTCTGGACCCTGGGCAGGGTGAGGAGTACCCCAGGGTGTGCAGGGACGGTCTGAGCTAGGAGTGCCTTAGGGCCATGGTACTTAGTTGTGAGCGTGTTTCCTTTAGCTGTGTCTTTTAAAAGGAGTGTATTGAAGACACAATGGGTAGCAGTTTTTAATGTATTGCCTTAAGGAATATCACATGTTGAAAAGTACTATTCTATACCATGGAAACAAAACCAAATTATATGTCTAACAGCTAAGTATCAGTGTTATAGTGATAGTATAAAGTGGAAATTTTCTCTTTTGAGACATGGCATAGCTGAGTGAAGTTACGATATTTAACTACTTTTCACAGACACTGAAGTAATGAAAATGATGGTGATCATTAAAGGATTAATAGTTATTCTAAGGCAATGTTAAAATGATCAGTAGGACAAGAAATTCACAATAATGTCACTAGTGACTTAACAGAGTCAGTCTCAGCCTTTAATACTTCTTTTTGTGGAATTCCAAACAGTCAAATCTTACTATGCTGAAGACTTAGTGACTACACAGTTGAGATGGAAGAGGAGATCATCACTGGTGCTGGCCAGCAAAAGTAACAGTTGTTTAGATTGACAGACATGGGAAGCAGCAGTGTTCTACTTCGGCTCCTGTACTATGTGTGTCTTAAGATAATTCTAAGATAAAAAACATTAAATTAAAGGCTTTTCACATGTTTATTGGATTTATGACAGAAATACATGCTGTTTTGTTTTTATGATACCTCAACATTTGTTTGAAATAGTTGAATAACAAAATACTGTTAGAATATAATGAGTGCGAGGATATAAGCTGTCATACCATGAGGATTCAAAAGAGTCAAAAAAAGCCTGATTTTCCACATAGCCAATATTGATTAAACATTTGACTTTGTTCCTTCCAAAGTCTGTTTTGACAGGAGAAGTGTGTTCCATGTTGGAAAAATGGCCAACAAGGCAAAACACCAGGAAAAAAAAATTATGAATCCCAAATACTGGGTTCATACCATAGTCCCACTGGAAAATAGCGGGAACTTTATTGGCATTTTTTTAAGGTTTGCTCAGTCTGTGCATTCCTGTACACAAAATATTTGCTGGTGATTTTATCTTACTGTCTAAGCTCAATGATTGCTAGCAAAAATCCAGCTTTCCCAGGAATGACTTCTACTATAACTATCCGTAGAATTTCTCTGGATGCATTGTCAGGAGAGAACGGGTGACATAAGAGTCACATGCTGTATAAATGTCTCCTTACTTTTCCATCCTTATCACCTCTTTACCCCACTCTACTCCCTCTGTCTCTTTAGAAGCATTTTGAGAAGGCAAGGGCAAAGAAAAAGGTATCTCACCACAAATCCTTTTTGTAGTGGAGAGTGGTTACACATGATGGTACAAAGAAGCATATGGAGCTTCCAAAGAGAGCAGCTGAGGCATCAGAAAATTCTCTCTCAAAAAGAGTGAGACTATTTAGCCTAATCAGGTAACTCATAAGGATTAGAGTTTCATGAGTATTAACATTATTGCAAGTTTGTGTATGAGATTAAGAAACAACATGCAGTACTTTTTTGAAATGTTAATATCTGTTCTCAGCTTTGAAGCATATGCAGTTTTTATAGAATTAAAATGTAGAAATTTTCTGAGCTGAACATTATTTTATAAATCATAAGTTTGGGTAACTGCATTTAAGTTTCATTGCCAAATATAGGATTATAATTAGTAAGTCACTTTTTACTGGGCAAAGGAGCAATATTTCAAAATTTCTTTTTTTTTTTTTTTTTTTTTTTTTTTTAAACAGCCTAGTTTAAAAATAAATTGTTGGTTTTCAGTTTGATTTTAATAAGAACATTAGTTTGGGGGTTTTGAAGAAGAAATATTTTAAATTATGTTATCAAAATTTAAAACAACAAATTGCACACAAATGGCTTGTTGTGGTTGTTATTGTTGACTTTAATTTAGCTCCTGCAAAGAACAAAATGCTTCCTCCATCTTCTAGTCCTGGTGGTCCCTTTTTATTCCTCTCCAGCCTACCTAGAAGTTATATTGTTTCAGTTCTACAGATATCTAGCTCATATGCAGAGCTTCGATATACATTTTAGATTTTGTTCTTTTTTTTTTTTTCATATTTTTAAAATGTTAGATGGACATCTCTTAGTTTCAGAATGCTAGATGCAATTCCTGAAAGACCAGTGATGCACAACTGTCAATTAATAGTGGATTTCATGATACTTGATATGCTTTGTATGAAGTCATAAAAGCAAATGACATGTCACAGCTAGTGTCTGAAATTTGGGGATTTTGTACTCTTTAAGTGTAAATCTTATATCTCCTGTGACTATAAAGTGAAATTTGAAAACTAGAATTGAATACTTGGGTTCAACAAGACAAATACAAAAACTTCCAGGAGGTTAATTTCTTTCTGAACATTTCATGCTTTAAAGTCAGTTTTGTGATTTGAATGACTTGACACATTTAATATATTGTGCTAGAGTTATAATGTTTATATTGCTGCAGGAACAAAAATTGAACTGAAGGGAATTTTGAGAAGTCATTTAAGACAGCCTACAGACCTGAGGTGTGACCAACTACACCTAAACTATTCTGCAAGCCTAATCAAAATCAGCATAGTAATACTACAATGTCAAATAGTGTTTTGTCCTTTGTGACATAATGAAACAGCGTCTTCCTGAGAAGCATTTTAACTCAGTGCTACCAGGGAACATGGGATTACTGCTGTTGTGAATGTGTTCCAGAGACAAATGTGTTAAGAGATGAGATTATTGGTGTTATCTGGTCCTTGAGGGAGTAATCCTAAACCTGTGAATGGATCAAGCATCAAAGTTGGAATAGTTAGAACTAAATGTTGGAGGGGATAATGTCTGAGTGGCCATTGAGCATTATATCAGATGCCCATAGATCATAAATGGTGATGAGTGTGGAGCAACTTGTATATGACTGCCCTGCAATATGCTGAGGAAGTTGAGAAATAAGGCAGCATCTCTTTCAAACAAGGAATGACTCTGAAGCTTTAGAAAGCCTCTGTCAGCCTCTTGCAGGTAGAAGGTTGTTATAATGATGGGTCTTGCCATTGTAACTTCTCCTCATTTCATAACTGAGAGCATGCCTGCAGACAGGGGCTGACATTACAATAAAAGGAGAACCAGAAGTGATATTAACCCTTAATATTTTCCTGGAGTTGTGGTCTGTCTTCAGCTTGCTCCTCCATCTAGCTGTGCAATTTAGCATGCAAGTTTGGTCTGATCTGAAATTAGACAAGTTCATTCTGTGGTCTAAGAGAATTATTTTGCATGGCTGGAAGAAAGTGAAGAATTTGGGTGGTGAGTGCTTATGAAACCCTTCTGTTTCAGTGGGGTTGCATATTTAAATGATCAAACAGGTAATTATTTTTTATTTTTTTATTTTTTTAATTCCAAATTTAAATGTAAAACTGATGTAGCTACCCTACATCAATTGTTTCAGACTCCGTATGTAGCCTATTTCCCCTGATTAAAACATGTAGAGATGAAAGTGTATATTTGAGTCTCAAGTTTGGGGGAGTGGGATCCATATCCTTAAAATTACAGGAAGGCTGACATTTGGTTTAGTTGTTGCACTGAGAACTGAGAGCTCTGGGTTCACTTTATTCTTGTGTGTGACGTTATGGAAATAGCTTACTCATTCTGTGCCTTAGTTTTCATCATTAAACGGTAAATAACAATACTCTTTTGTCTTGTCTGCATTCTAAACTCTTTGAATTGGTGCTGGGCTGTTTTTTATTTTACATTTCTAAAACCACCAAAAGGCACATTATCTGTTTGACTTTCTTGGCAGTTTCTTAAGATAATAACACAATAAAAACAATCCTTCAAAGTTGAAAAAAGTAGGAAACTATTAAGTAGAAAATCAAATAAAAGCAATCAAGTGATATAGCAAGATTCTTTACTTTTTATATGCTTTACTCTTTTAAAAGCAAAAATAAATTAAATTTAGAAATAATACTAGAGAAATGGGCATCTTGCAAAAAAATCAAAACATAAAAGAAACTGAGAAACTGGTGATTTGCAGTGTCACCTAGTTGTTTAACTCTAAGATGATACACATTATCTGTGCAGTTTCAAATTACCTAAGAAGAGATGATTATCAGGAGCACAGTAAGACATTTAAATTGTACTCACTAATAGTATTTTATTACAAATAGTGTTTTATTACAAATTATTGATTTGTACACCAATCAGGTTGGCTGAATGCAAAATAGTATGCTATGCATTGTAATATTGATAGAAATATTTAAGGATCTATAACAGTATTCTAAGTAACACTAGACTTGTTGATGGTTCTACAGTGAACATGTCCCCATTTATATTTTAGCTATCTGTAACTGCAGCTGGTTTGAAATGCTGTGGCAAGTCAAGCCGTTGTGGTAGTCTTATGTTGATCTGATCTACAGAGGCAGCGGGTCCAAGTTCTGTTGATTATTTGTCTTACTTAGTGGTAAGCTAAGCCATGCCAAGAACTGTGCAAATGCGCTTTTGGGTCATTATGTTATTGTGCATCATCTACAATATATTAATATATTTTGAGCTTGTGTACATGTCTTGTTAAATTTATTTGGTTTTAACAAATCATTTTTGAAAACCTGAACACTTTATCACAACTGCTTCTTAAATCTAACATATTTCTCAAAAAGTATTTTATTGATTGAGTTTTATTTGCCATCAAGAGAGACAGACATGAATATAATGTTTAAAAAGATGTCTATTGATGTGAGAAAAATGCAAGCCGTGTGGTAGAAGCTCAGTGAGTGGGAGAAATGTAAATGTTCTCTGCATTTTATCTCACATGACAGAATGCATTATGGTCAAAATAGTGTCTTCTCAGAGACACGGGTTTCTAACATCTGCATAATACACACTTTTATGTAAGCTCTTTATTCTGCATGCAATTGTTTAGTTAAATGCCCTACAGTCTCATTTATAAGACCCTCTTTTATGCCATAACCTTGTATGGGTTCTCTACCTTGGATATATATAACCTAATTATAATTACCATGACAATGTATGTAACACCTTTTTGAAACCCTCCTCACGTGATACAGGGGTGTGGTACATACTGATGTCAGAAACAATCTATTTTCATCAGACAATTAGTTGTCTTATGACACAGGCCTGCATTTCCCACCAATTAGTACAAACGGCAGGGTGCATTTCCAGAATTTTGCAGAGCTAGCAGCTCATGCTATTATGCAGAATTTAAGGTACTTAAATAAGTTTCAATACATGTTCTGGTTTTCTTAATTTGCTAAAATCGATAGCTTCTTTTTGTCTGTGAGTCATTTTTGACTCAACATAATGCACATAGACTACAGGTTTTATGAGATTTATTCTCCCTGGCAGCAAATAGTTTTAGTTTTAATTTTAGTCTTTCATACCTGATGAGTGCTATTAGTAGCAGTTGAACAAGAGCTCCAAGTTACAATATTCTCTGTAGCAGTTCAGCTATTAAGCAAGGATATAAGATGCTAACAATTAAAATAGACAATTCTATAGCACAGCCTCTTAATCAGATATGCAAAAAACTTGCATGTTGGTCAAATTTTAATGGATTTCTATATATTATGAGTAGCTATAAAGAAGTTGGGCTCAGGTGTCCTTCTCTACTGTGCCATGAAATCATCTTAGAAATGTCTTCAGATGTTATGGATCTTAGTTGTACAGCCAGCAATATGAGTCAGAATAATTTAATGCTGCTGTGGTCAATTTTGCCACAGTGGCCGGCAGTGCTGAAGGGCTAGTGTCTGATCAAAAGCCATCAAAACTCAGCAGAGACTTCTGCTTGTGAAAATGGGCTTTCAATGTGTCCCTGAAAAAAAAGGAGGAGAGGCAGCATAAGAACATCCTGCAGACTACTTCCCAGGGGTACTGTGGTCCACATTCAGGAGGGTTGTTAGTAGCTCAAATTGGCATGTTTAATTGTAAACTGGAAGGACTGAATAACAACTGAGCAGTTGCATGTGGCCATCACTTTGATGGACCAAACCAACCACACTTGTCAATGCTGTAGATGTGTTCAGATAAAATGTAGTTTGTTCTTACTGCTCTTGCCTTGCTTCTGTCTGTCCTGATCCCTGATTGTGTACGTATTTATTTATTTATTTATTTTTAGCACTGCTTTTATTATTGCCTTAGTTTTGTTACATTTTCCTGCATGAGCTTTCTTGGAAAGCTTCAGTTCATTAACTTTGATTTACTTTTTCCCACCCCCTTTCCTCCTCATTTTCTCTAAATGTAACTGAGGTCTTTAAAGACAGCCTAGCCACAAAATAGAGAAGCTAGCTGCTTGGAAATCTTTTTGTCCAGATGGGCAAAGCTGAAGTCAGGAAATTCAGGCAGTGCTTTGAGGAGCTCCATGGGATCACTGCTCTGTCTGCATTTTCTGTACGGCTGGGAATGGATGGTATGGATACACTGTGTGAAAACTTGCTTGACTGAAGCCATGACTTGATAGCATTGGACTGCAGTTCTTCCCTACTATTCAACTGCCCAGGGAAAAGCTGATGAATTTGCAGTAGCTCAACATTGGCAGAGACAGCATTTTGTTGAAGTGGACCCTTAAATGTGTAGTATTGTCCCACTGACACATGCAAGACCTGGGCTTATAGCACCCATTAGCAGTAATGGGAGATAGATACCTAGGTAGATACACAGCAATCAGAGAACAGGCCCCTTAAGATTCTAGAAGTCTTTCCTACGAAGATTTCCCTTGTGCCTAGTATGAGCATATAAATGGCCATTTTATTGTATTAAGTATGTATCACATCCATCATTTTAAATGCTGTGCTGTGATGAAGGCTTCTCAGTCCCAGGATCAGTTCTGAAAATATTTAAACTTGGCAAGCTAAACATGCTCAGCTGAATAAGCCTAAGGGTCCCATTCATGGAAATGTTATATACCAATTATGCTTGTGTTTTTTTTTTTTTTTTTTTTTTAAGTAAAATTACACAGAAAATGTTGGTAGAATATAGTTTCAGCATGAATTACAAAGTTTTAATGTTCATTAATCCAACTTCTTGACTCTTTAGTGGAGATTTTTTCATTGTTTTTTTCCAGCCAAATCTGTTAACTCACAGATTAAATAAATAAATAAATAAATAAATAAAAATTAACTCCTCTTTTGGAGCAAACAATAGATGACAATGGTTTAAATCAACCCTTCAGCTAGTGTAAGTAACTAGGTTTATGCCTTAGTGTTCATTTTTCTTCAGAGTAAAGGTCTAATTTTGAAAGTCTTCATTTATTAAACTTGCTATTTTATTTTTTTGAAAGGGATCCCAACAACACCAAAATGAACCAAATAATGCCAAATAACCAAATAACACTAGAGAACTGAGTGTTAATCAGTTTTGTGTTATCAGTACACAATAACATAACATAAACTAGATTTGTTTTCATTTTTAAGGGAACATTATACCTTTCAAGTGTTTTGTTTGCAAATTACTTTAACTAAAAATAAGTGTACTTCTGTGACACATTAGCTATGTTATAACAGATCAAGTTGAATGAGACACATTCAGAGTTTACTTGTAGCACTATTCACCACCATTTAAACTCTGTTGTATGTACCAAATCAGTTTTTTTTACTCAGTACCTATGGTTATATTTTAGTAACATTTTTATCCCTTGAATTCTCTAAACAGGTGATTTTTAGCTATTTCTTGACTCAAGTGAGAATGTTGAAATTTTAAATTAATTTATATGTAGACTTTTTTTGCTGATTTGAATATTATCTGTTAAATGTGATTAATTTGTGTATATTTCACTTAATAGTTTTGCGATCATATTTCACCATTAAAGGGAAGTATAAACTGTATGTACACTTACCAACCACAGGCTGTTTCAGATTGCAAGCAGCATGCATTTTTTTTATGAACTATGAAACCATCTTCTTACAGCTCCTCTGACTCTGCAAGCACAGACACCATATAATACTATAAAATAAGAATGGAAGGTAATTGTAAAATTGAAAATTAAGAATAATATATGCAGCAGTTTCATATATAAGACTACCAGGACTTGGATTATGAAAGAGAGTATGTGTACGTGTGTATGTATGTATCTTAGGAAGACAAAGGCCCAAGGCAATTTATGTTCAGGTTTACAATGGTTTTGCTGCAAGCATGCAGAACTAACTGGGTTTAGATTAAGGCAGTCTAATTAGTGTCATGTCAAACTGGCAGTGATCATAAGACAAGAGAAGGGTCACTCTTGTCATCTGTTTGGTCTTTTGCCCTTAAATATAGAGCTGCATAAAGCACAATCTCCTTCTTGTTAATGGAAGCAGAATATGTATAATCTGCACATGAAATGAAAAGAAAATGTGT